>NC_041390.1:5360159-5375220 GCF_002162155.2 Triticum dicoccoides | reverse complement strand
GGGGGCAGGGCCCCTGCTGGCCCCCCTGTCTCCGCCACTGGGTACGACCTAGTGAGACCAGCTTAGGACTTTGTACAACTAAAATCATTAAGTGGACAGTTGATCAAGCACAAACATAGACATGGAGAGAGAAGAATAAAAATTCTAATATATTCATCTGATTGTACCAATCGTCGTCTTCGTATTGTCCGCAATGAACATTTGTTTCACCGGGAAGTGGACCCCCAAATCTATTGGCTTGTCTGTCATGAACCCTTGCCACAGATGGATTGCAAGCTATAAATTTAAGTTTTCAGAAAGGAAATGTCATGAGACCATTGCCCATCAGATCTTCATTGCACCACAGTGAACACATGAGAAGCATCAAACTCACAATGGACTTGCGTGGTTGATCCATGCATCCTTGGTGGGCTACTTCTTGGGTCCTCTGATGATAACATTCCCAAACAACTCCTCTGCATCCTCCGGCATGGTTGGCCAGATGCCCCTCTCGAGGTCCAGTATTAAGGTTGGCCTTCGGGCTGTGGGTACAAAAATCTATATTAATTGTTAAAAATGCAAAGAAATCATAAATATGATTCATGCATAGACACCTTGCGGGAGAGGACAATCTGACAGAGATGGAAAAGAGGTGTGAAGGAGGGATTCTCCTGGCTGTCATTTTCATCGCCAAGGGTGCTAGTATAGGGAGGATATGGAGGAGGTACTCGTGCTCACCGCAGGTGACCATCCCCGACCGGCCATGAATCATCTCCTCGCAGTGTGATGGAACTGAACATCCCCAACCGGCCATGAATCGTCCTCGCAGGTGATCGTCCGCGACCAGCCATGGATCATCCTCGTAGTGCGATGGAACTAACCATATACGAATGAATTGAAGTAGCTAGAAAATAAAACTAAAGATATTTTTAAAAGAAATAATAATAAGTAAGAAGAATGGTGTCAAGGGAGGGAGGCTGGATCTAATGTGCAGCGGAGGACTGATCATTATGTATATACTTTGGCTGCGTTAAACAGTAGAAATATTTAAATGTTTGACCAATTTTTGCCGTGTTAAACAGTACATCAATATGACGTATGAGCATGTGCGGCGAACTGCTCACTATGTATATATTTTGGCTGTTCAGCATTGAGAAGATGACACTGATCCAAAATGAGTATAACAATTTAGCATCATTTGTTCAGACGATGCCGAAATATTGTGAGCATAGAAATAAGACAAATATGACATATAGTACACTAAATGACGCCTTGAATTTCATAAAAGTCTGTTGGCCAAGTAATCAACAACGAAATTCTAAAATCAACCAAGAATTCTACCCTGCACTCAAATCTTCAGTTGACCAAATGATATATATCAAGATGAGAATAATGTACCATGATGCAAAAAAAAGATGGAACCAATATGCTACAGGAAGTTACTGAAACAACAAAGCAAACATGAATTATATCACCTAGAGTGGTCATCAACAGTGGCAGTAGCTTTTCCTTCAGCGCACTTGGTAATATAGCAGACAATCTAGACACTCCATGATTAGTTTCCAAATCCATAATTTCAATGAGAGAAAACAAGAATGGAAGCTACAAAATGTATCCATATCTACCTATGGGCAGGCTCACGGGTACTGCAGATTGTGTTAAAAAATCGTACTCTCTCCCTGTATTAATTAGTATGTTACTATAAGCAAAATAGGCAGCGGCAGTGCCTCAATAAGAATAATTATGACATTCAAAAATAATAAGAAGAATCATTATACAGGACACAATGGCATACATGGCAGCATGAAAATCACGGCTCACAAGATTCAGAGATATACATACCAACAAAAGGAGAAAGAAAAGCTGAAGAACCACACCTGCATTAGTGCATCGTCCCGAGCACGACACAGATAGACAAACACCCTTGAGGTCGGGGCAGAGCGAGAATCCTACCAGGCCAGAGGCGTGCTCCAAATCAGGGACGCATGCGTGCATACTGACACCTCCACAAGCTTGTCTGTGCAACCGCAGCTTCATTCGCTCTCGCAACTGCTCAGGTTGACGCAGCTGCGCAGCCGCTGCTCCATCCCCTCGCCGCTGCTCAGGTTGTTGTGGCCTTTCCTCTTTACCTTCACTCCTCAACTTGTGCACCGCATTTGCCACCTGGTCTGGCCGCCCCCGCCGACCCGGGATCGTTCCAACACAATATTTCCGTCGGTATTCTGAAAATCTGCAGAAGAGGTTGTGAAACATCATCAGCCATCAGGAGTGTACCCTGCATACAGAAGACCAAGATTGGTACGTGCATATAAAACAGAAAAAATTATGGATACATTTGAACATATAGAAGACCAATCTAATTTGCTTGTAACAAAAAAAATTATGTGTATCTTATATAAGAAGAAAATCTACACAAACAGAACAGGGAAAGAATGGAAGTTTTGTAGGCAAAATTGTATTTGTCGTTATACTGGCAGGAACAAGCAGAACTGTCTCAAACTACGACATGCAGGGTACACTAGTAGAAAACAGGGCTTTGGTCCAGGCCGGGTCAGCCCATTAGTCCCGGTTCGGTCCAGAACCGGGACCAATGGGGGCATTGGACCCGGTTCGTGAGCCCAGGGGGGCGGCCGGGCCACGTGGGCCATTGGTCTCGGTTCATCTGGACCTTCTGGTCCCGGTTGGTGGGACGAACCGGGACCAATGGGCCTCGCTCCTGGTCCACCACCATTGGTCCCGGTTGGTGGCTTGAACCGGGACCAAAGGCTCCCCTTTAGTCCCGGTTCATGCCACCAACCGGGACCAATGAGGTGCCTATATAAACCCCCTTGCGTAAGAGCAGAGCACACTGCTCTGTTTTTTTCTGGCCGAGGGGGAGAGGGCTTGGTGGTGCTCTAGCTCACCTCCTATGCACACAAGGTGTTCGATGGAATGCCCGAGCCACACTACTTAAGATTTCTCCTCTCCAAGCTCGACCTCCAAGCTCCATTTTCCACAATATTTGTCTAGGTTTAGCGGTCTGTCACACGCCGTCCCCGTCTTCACCGCCGTCGATCACCCGCGCCGAGCTCATCGCCGGCACCACCGTGGTGAGCCTCTTGTTCTTATCTTTTTTCTGAAAGGAAAAATATTCTTACTTGTATGTTTACATAGATACTTGTATTATTTTCTTACTTTTATTATTGCATCTTATATAGTGCGATGGTTTTGGTATCCGCCCCCGTCGGCCCTCGTCCTGTCTATGATTCGGATGTGGTCTATATATTATCTTTATAACTATTGGTTCATTTATTGTTTATGAAAATTATGCCAACCAACGTGACATAGATTTTATTTATGTAGGATGTATGTGAATCGGAAATGCCAACCGACCCTATTGTCGAGAGGTTAAATTTAGTTGAAGAAGAAAACAATTTGTTGAAGGAAAAAATAAAAAAAATTGAGGAGGAGAAGATGATATTGGAGTTGCATGTTGCGGATGTCGTCGATGATCACAAGATAAAGATGGGTGCAATGCGCTTGAAGATTAGAAAGATTAGAAAATATGCCATTCATACCGAGGCTTGGTATCATTATGCCGTTGGATCAATTGTTACCTTGGTTGCGATTATGATCGCATTTGTTTTTGCATTGAAATGTTTTACATAGTTTCAATGTATGGTTTAATTAATTAGATGCTCTGGAGAGCTATATGTTGTTAGATGAGAACTATGTATGCACTTTGGTTTTAATGTGATGATGAACTTCTATTAATTTGGACACTTAATTATATATAATGCACGCAGATGAATCGGCAATGGATGTATAGTGACAGACACACCTGCGAGTACATTAAGGGCGTGCATGAGTTTCTCGATGCGGCTGAGGCAAACAAGCAGAATGGTTTTATGTGTTGTCCATGCACTGAATGTGGGAATATGAGGTCTTACTCTAACCGGAAAATCCATCACTCCCACCTGCTTTACAAGGGTTTCATGCCACACTATAATGTTTGGACGAGGCACGGAGAAATAGGGGTTATGATGGAAGACGGCGAAGAAGAAGAGTACGATGGCAACTATGTGCCCCCTGAATACAGTGATGCTGCAACGGGGGGAGCTGGTGAAGATCAAGAGGAACCAGACGATGTGCCCAATGATGCTGCAATGGGTGAAGCTGCTGAAGATCAAGAGGAACCTCACGATGTGCCCGATGATGATGATCTCCGCCGGGTCATTGTCGATGCAAGGACGCAATGCGAAAGTCAAAAGGAGAAGCTGAAGTTCGATCGCATGTTAGAGGATCACAAAAAAGGGTTGTATCCCAATTGCGAAGATGGCAACACAAAGCTCGGTACCGTACTGGAATTGCTGCAGTGAAAGGCAGAGAATGCTGTGGCTGACAAAGGATTTGAGAATCTACTGAAAATATTGAAGAAGAAGCTTCCAAAGGATAACGAATTGCCCGACAGTATATACGCAGCAAAGAAGGTTGTATGCCCTCTAGGATTGGAGGTGGAGAAGATACATGCATGCCCTAATGACTGCATCCTCTACCGCGGTGCATACAAGGATCTGAACGCATGCCCGGTATGCAGTGCATTGCGGTATAAGATCAGAAGAGATGACCCTGGTGATGTTGACAGCGAGCCCCCAGGAAGAGGGTTCCTGCGAAGGTGATGTGGTATGCTCCTATAATACCACGGTTGAAACGTCTGTTCATAAACGAAGAGCATGCCAAGTTGATGCGATGGCACAGTGAGAACCGAAGGAAAGATGGGAAGTTGAGAGCACCCGCTGACGGGTCGCAGTGGAGAAAAATCGAGAGAAAAACTGAGATGAGTTTGCAAAGGACCCAAGGAATGTATGGTTTGCTTTAAGCGCGGATGGCATTAATCCTTTCGGGGAGCAGAGCAGTAATCACATCACCTGGCCTGTGACTCTATGTATGTATAACCTTGCTCCTTGGATGTGCATGAAGCGAAAGTTCATTATGATGTCAGTTCTCATCCAAGGCCCTAAGCAACCCGGCAACGACATTGATGTGTACCTAAGGCCATTAGTTGAAGAACTTTTACAGCTGTGGAATGGAAACGGTGTACGTACGTGGGATGAGCACAGACAGGAGGAATTTAACCTTAAGGCGTTGCAGTTCGTGACCATCAACGATTGGCCCGCTCTCAGTAACCTTTCAGGACAGACAAACAAAGGATACCACGCATGTACGTACTGTTTAGATGACACTGAAAGTATATACCTGGACAAATGCAGGAAGAATGTGTACCTGGGCCATCGTCGATTTCTTCCGACCAACCATCAATGTCGAAAGAAAGGCAAGCATTTCAAAGGCGAGGCAGATCACCGGAAGAAGCCCGCCATGCGTACCGGTGATCACGTACTTGCTATGGTCAATGATTTACACGTAATCTTTGGAAAGGGTCCCGGTGGACTAGCTGTTCCGAATGACGCTGAGGGACACGCACCCATGTGGAAGAAGAAATCTATATTTTGGGACCTACCCTACTGGAAAGACCTAGAGGTCCGCTCTTCAATCGACGTGATGCACGTGACGAAGAACCTTTGCATGAACCTGCTAGGCTTCTTGGGCGTGTATGGGAAGACAAAAGATACACCTGAGGCACGAGAGGACCTGCAACGTTTACACGAAAAAGACGGCATGCCTCCGAAGCAGTATAAAGGTCCTGCCAGCTACGCTCTGACGAAAGAAGAGAAAGAAATCTTTTTTGAATGCCTGCTTAGTATGAAGGTCACGACTGGCTTCTCGTCGAATATAAAGGGAATAATAAATATGCCAGAGAAAAAGTTTCAGAACATAAAGTCTCATGACTGCCACGTGATTATGACGCAACTGCTTCCGGTTGCATTGATGGGGCTTCTATCGGAAAACGTCCGATTAGCCATTGTGAAGCTATGTGCATTCCTCAATGCAATCTCTCAGAAGGTGATCGATCCAAAAATCATACCAAGGCTAAGGAGTAATGTGGCGCAATGTCTTGTCAGTTTCGAGCTGGTGTTCCCACCATCCTTCTTCAATATCATGATGCACGTCCTAGTTCATCTAGTCGACGAGATTATCATCCTGGGGCCCGTCTTTCTACACAATATGTTCCCCTTTGAGAGGTTCATGGGAGTCCTAAAGAAATATGTCCGTAACCGCGCTAGGCCAGAAGGAAGCATCTGCATGGGCCATCAAACAGAGGATGTTATCGGGTTTTGTGTTGACTTCATTCCTGGCCTTAAGAAGATAGGTCTCCCTAAATCGCGGTATGACGGGAGACTGACTGGAAAAGGCACTCTTGGAAGAGACTCAATAATATGCAGGGACGGATATTCTTGGTCTCAAGCACACTACACAGTTCTACAGAACTCTACCTTGGTGACCCCGTATGTCGATGAACACAAGAACAGTCTGCGCTCCAAACACCCGGAGCAGTGCAACGACTGGATTACATGTGAACACATCAGGACTTTCAGCAGTTGGTTGGAAACACGTCTCAGAGGTGACAACACTGTTTGTGATGAGTTGTACTTGTTGTCCAGGGGACCATCTTTGACTGTATTGACTTACAAAGGAAACAAGATAAATGGGAATACATTTTACACGATCGCCCAAGATCAAAAGAGCACCAACCAAAACAGCGGTGTCCGCTTTGATGCAGCAACCGAGAGCGGAAAGTACACATATTATGGTTACATAGTGGACATATGGGAACTTGACTACGGACCTGATTTTAAGGTCCCTTTGTTTAAGTGCAAATGGGTCAATCTGTCAGGCAGCGAGGTACAGGTAGACCCACAGTACAGAATGACAACAGTGGATCTGAAAAATCTTGGGTACACTGAAGAACCGTTCGTCCTAGCCAATGATGTGGCACAGGTTATCTATGTGAAGGACATGTCTACCAAACCGAGAAAAAGAAAAGATAAGGAAGTGAATACATCATACGATGAGCCAAAGCGCCACATAGTTCTTTCAGGAAAAAGGGACATCCTGGGAGTGGACGGAAAGACAGACATGTTTGAAGATTTTGAAAAGTTTCATGAAATTCCTCCCTTCAATGTCAAGGCTGACCCAAACATCCTGATAAACGATGAAGATTATCCATGGTTACGGCGCAATAAGCAAATGACACAAGCGAAGAAAAAGTGAAGACTTTCTCCCGCAATTATTATGATGATACCATGCCAACTTTGTAACACATGAACATGCTACCATTGTCCGTTTTGTACATGCACATGCTATGTGGGTGAAATTATGATACCATGCCAACTTTCAACTTTTTCAGAGTTCATTTGAAATGCTTTAATGTCTTATGGTTAGGCCCTCGTAATACCATTATTCAAATTTTAACTATTCAAATTTGAAATCTAATGGCACTAACAGATAGTTTATATTTTTTTCTAAAACAGATGGCACTAACGGAAAGTTTATAATTTTTCTAAAACTCATGGCACTAACAGAGAGTTTATAATTTTGCTCCTCGCCCCTGGCCCATGACCATTAGTCCCGGTTTGTGCCACAAACCGGGACTAAAGGGTTGGTCCTCGTTGCGGGCAGAGTTTAGTCCCACCTCGCCAACCGAAAGGGGCTCACACCGGTTTATAAGCCCTTCCCTCTCTGCCTTGTTGAGCTCCTCTCAAAGTGAAAATAGATGCCCTAATAGAGAAAAGTTTAACCTAAATTCATAGTGAATTTCTCTGAAATTCGTAGAAATTTACTATGAATTTAGGTTGAATTTTCTCTATAAGCGCATCTATTCTCATTTTTTTAGTAAGTTAATCACAAACTTGTGATTCACACAAATTTCAAAGAATTCAAATTTTAACTATTCAAATTTGAAAACTAATGGCACTAACAGAAAGTTTATAATTTTTCTAAAACTAATGGCACTAAAAGAAAGTTTATAATTTTGCTAACCTAAAAGCAAACAGAATTAAAAATTAAAGAAAAAACAAAAGAAAATAAATAATGCAAAAAACAAATCAAAAAACAGGAAAAAAACTATCTTTATATTAAAGTTAATCACAAAATAAAATAAATAAAGCAACAAAGAAAACAGAAAAACTTAAAAAGTGTTTTCAAATTTGAAAACTAATGGCACTAACAGAAAGTTTATAATTTTTCTAAAACTAAAAGCATAAAGAATAAAAAAATAAAGCAAAAAACAAAAGAAAATAAATAATGCAGAAAACAAAACAAAAAACTGGAAAAAAATAGCAACAATAAGTATTTTGTTGTAAGTAGAAACAAAATAAAATAAATAAAGCAACAAAGAAAACAAAAAAAACAAAAAAAGTGTTTTCAAATTTTAAAACTAATGGCATTAACAAAAAGTTCATAATTTTTCTAAAACTAAAAGCATAAAGAATTAAAAAATAAAGCAAAAAATAAAAGAAGATAAAATAAATAAAGCAACAAAAAAAATGCCACCTACTGGGCCCCCACAGCCTGAATACGACTAGAAACCCATCCAAGGGCCAGGATCCAGGCCCGCAGGAGGCTCGGTAGGCCCACAGGCATAGCAGTGACAATTAGGCCCGTAAGCCTGCAATGGAGAGAAGCTCGAGAGGGGTGCGGCAGTGGGGCTTATAAACCACTGCGCACCCCTCTCAACTAGCGAGGTGGGACTAAACTTTCGACGCCGCAGCAGCACAAGGCCTTTGGTCCCGGTTGGTAGCACCAACCGGACTAAAGGGGGCATTGGCCGCTTCCCGCCCTTTGGGTTGCTGAAAATTGGCATTTGGTCCCGGTTGGTGGCACTAACCGGGACTAAAGGGGGGCATTGGTCCCGGTTGGTGCCACAAACCGGGACCAATACTCTGTGTATATAAGTAGAACTTAGGAAAATTTGACGAACGCATCGCCAGTTGCCCCCCGGCCCGCCCGACGACACCGAGCTCATCGACGCCGTCCGCCGTCCCCGAGCCCGCGCGCCCCTGCCCTCGCCCCCAAGCGCGCCTTCACCGTCCGCCGTCCCCGAGCCTTCCTCGTCGCCGACGCCACCTCGCTGTGAGCGCCGCCCGTTCCCCTGCTCCTCCCCTTGTACTGGCCGCCGTCGTCGCCGCCCCTACCATTCGCGCGCTGCCGCCCTGCGCCGCTCCTGCCCTGCGCGGCCGCCGCGCGCCGCCCCTGCCCTTCGCTGCCGCCGCACGCCGCCCCTCCACGCGCCTCCCCTGCCCTGCCGTGCCGCCGCCCCTGCGCGCCCTTCATTTTTATTAGTTTTTGTTCATATATATATAATGTATATGTGTATGTATGTGGCTATGTGTATGTATATGTTCAAAATGTATAAAAAATTGTTCAGAGCATGTTTTTGTTCATATATGTATTTTTTTTGTTCATATGGGTATTAATCTTTTTCCATATATGTAATTTTTCTGGTTCATAGAAAGAAGAGGAAGAAAGAAGAAAATTTTGTTCATAGAAATTTTGTTCATATATATATAGAAAGTTTTTTGTTCATAGAAAGTTTTTTGTTCATATATAGAAAGTTAGAAGAAATTTAGAATATGCTAAAATTTAGAAGAAAAAGAAGGATATGAAAGAAGAAAATAAGAAGAGGAAGAAAGAAAGAAGAGGAGAGGAAGAAGAGAAGAAATAAATAAGAAGATGAAAAAGAAGAAAAAGAAGAGGAGAAGAAGAAAGGAATAGAGGAGAAGAAGAAATTTTTCTATTTTTTCTTCTTCTCCTCTATTCCTTTCTTCTTCTCCTCTTTTTTTTCTTTTTTTCATACCATTATTTCCATGTATATATGTATGTGGCTATGTATGTATAGATGGATAGCATTTTTTCCATGTATGCATGTCATTGTCGATATACCCCCTCCGTGTTAACTTCGACAGGAGGGGGGTCGATATAACCCCTCCCTGATAACTTCGACATGAGGGGGGGTCGAGAACTAGTTTAGGGGGTCGAGGGTTGAGAACTAGTTTAGGGAGTCAAGGGTCGAGAACGTCGGACATTCATGAGAGAGGCGAGGAAGAAGGGGAAGAAGAGAAGAGGAAGAAGAGGAAGTCTTCTCCTCTATTCTTTCTTCTCTTCTTTTTTCTTCTTCTTCCTATATGTATTAGTTTTTTTATTTAGGTTGTTAGTTAGTAGATATTAATTTTGTTCATATATGTATGGATGCATGTATGTATGTATCGGGTATGTCGTTCTCGATATACCCCCTACCCGGTAACTTCAACATGAGGGGGTCGAAAGGGGGTCTAGGGTCGCCGAGGGGTCGAGGGTCGTCGAACATGAGAGGAAGAAGAGGATAAAAAAAGAAGAGGAAGAAGAAAAAAAGAGGAGAAGAAAGAATAGAGGAGATTCTTCTCTTCTATTCTTTCTTCTCCTCTTTTTTTTCTTCTTCTTCCTCTTTTTTTATCGGGAACGAGGGTCGTCGAGGGTCGCCGAGCGGTAGAGGAAACCCTAAATAGCAAGTATCGTCGGTGTGAGATACATGTGGCCGTCGGTGTCGAACAGTACATCCACGTCCCACAAGTGACGCGGGCTTCGACGCCCACGTCACTTGTGGGACGTGGATGTAGTGTCTGACACCGACGGCCACATGTATCTCACACCCACGATCCTTGCTATTTAGGGTTTCCTCAACCGCTCGGTGACCCTCAACGACCCTCGTTCCTGATAAAAAAAGAGGAAGAAGAAGAAAAAAAGAGGAGAAGAAAGAATAGAGGAGTTCTTACTCCTCTATTCTTTCTTCTCCTCTTTTTTTTCTTCTTCCTCTTCTTTTTTTATCCTTGAAGCATTGTCGAGGCCACCCCAAACCCTAGAGAAGCAGTGTCGAGGCCACCCCAAACCCTAGAGAAGCAGCGTCAATATTTGTTGTCAATATTTGAATAATATTTCCATCTGTCATGTTTGAATAATAATTGCCATGTTGTCAATATTTGTAGAAACTATGGACACGCCCGAAACGAAGTACAAGAAGAGTTGTTGGGGGACATAATCTCACGAGGAAGGGATGCCGTCTGCTCGTTGTTTCTCAACGACACCGATGGTCTGGAAGCAGCTGGCTATGATTATGATGGCTCCGGTGACATAATGCCGGTGCAAGAAGGAGACCGTGATGACGTCTCCGGTGACCGAACCGAGTCCGGCCAGGTATATATATTAGTTAAGCTTCTGCTGACTAGCTAATTGATGCATTCATTGTTTTGGTATGTACACATATTAATTAAGTCTTTGTTATTTTTTCTAGCCCTCCTGATCGAGCACAACTTCGGTAAAGAGACGAGGCCCGAAGAAAAAGTTGAGCTCGGATAAAAAGTTTGAGATCATGGCAATCGCGCCCGACGGCTAACCGATTGAACCCCTCCGGACAAAGAGCGCATTTGTTGCTCAGTGCGGGGTTTTGGTTAGGGACAAGATCCCGATCAGCATCCAGCAATGGTTAAAGCCGGCTACAAAAGACCCTGAGGTGTCTTAAGTCAATGATATGCAGAAAAATGATCTTTGGACTGAGCTGAAGTCAAATTTCACCCTACCGCCAGAGGATGATCCATAGAAGCTAGTTAAAGAGCAATTAATCAAGTCTTTTGCTCTTAAGAGGATGGCAGAACTATTCAGGAGGTGGAAGAAAGAGCTGAGTAAGTTTGTCGAAAATAAAGAGACACCAGAATTCAAGGGCAGATATGAGAAGATCAGAGATCACTGGCTCGCATTTGTGGCCCACAAGACATCGGAAAAGAGTAAGAAGATGTCGGTGACAAACAAGCAAAATGCTGCGAAGAAGAAGCATCACCATCGCACGGGGTCAGGTGGCTACCTCGTAGCTCGGCCTAAGTGGGCCAAGACTGAGAATGATCTGGTTGATTAAGGGATCAAACCAGAGACAATTAACTGGTCAGACCGTTGCCGGACTTGGTTCTTTGGGGCTGGTGGAACCTTGGACCCTGTAACAGGGAAGTGCGTTCGGACGAACAATCAAATGGACATACCAGTCAGGAAGCTTCAGCAGTATATCGAAGTAGCGCAGCAAGGGACGTTCTTTCCAGACAGAGAGAACGACGAGCTCACAGTGGCCCTCGGGAATCATGAGCACCCTGGACGGACATGAGGCACGCCAGGCTCCATTCCGTGGAAGGTTGGGTTTCCGGACGCGGGCGGTTACAAATCCCAGGAGAGGAGGAAAAAATTGCAGCAGACCCAAATGCAGGCGCTGCAAGCAAGGGTACAAGCGATAGAGGAACGAGAAGCAAATCACAGCAAACATACTACCGAAGCTTCCCCCGAAGCTACCCCGCCATCTCAGCGGAGAAGCAGCGTGGCTTCCACCGAGCTGCTTCAGCCGGAGCATTCCTTGACGGCTCCTACCAGCTATCCCGTGGATGCTATCACGGAGTCTCAAAATTGCCACCTTATGACGCAATGGATGAATTTGAAGGTCAAGGCGGCTGTTGGCTCTGTTTATCCTATTGAACCTGGTGCAACTTTTCGCTGCCGGCCGATTCCAGAAGGATATGCTAGGGTGATGGTGGATGAAATAACGGAGGGATTTGAGGACTTCCAGCTTGACCACCCTACCGGTGAAGGGGAGACTAGGCTGGGTTCTGCTCTGAAGACTCCATGCCTATGGCGGAAGGAGCTCATCAACCTTCTGAACTGGACGCCTCCGCCTCCTCCTCCTTCTCCGGCAAGTCAGGGCACTCCGCCTCCTCCACCGCCTCCTCCTCCGGCGAGTCAGGGCACTCCGCCTCCTCCACCACCTCCTCCTCCAGCGAGTGACGATCAGGGCACTCGACCGGCTCCTTCTCCGGCACGTGGCGGCACTGCGCCTCCTTCTCCGCCTGCGCAGACACGCCCGAGCAGCCAGCCTCGTCCTTCTCCGCCTCGTCAGCAAGGGCGGAAGAGACATGCTGCCGCTCCGGCTGCTCTAGCGCGTCGTAGTCCTTCTCCTCCGCCTCGTAAGCAAGTAAGAAGACAATCGCTCCGTCTGCTCTGCCGGTGTCTAGCAGTACAGCCAGAGGCGGGAGGAAATACAGATTCAGTCCTTCTCTGAAGACTCCAGAGAAGTTACCATACGAGAGGACCCTGGAGGAGAACGCCGAGATCGCACGAGAAGAAGTGAGGAAGTACTTTGAAGGGGTGAAAGCAAAGAAGCATCCACCTCCGGAGGAGAAGGTAGATCCGGTGAAAGCGAAGTGCACTCTGGCTGCCCTGACAAAACCACCCAAGTCTCCGCCGAAAGGAAACTATGAGCGCATTATTGGAAAGGAATTTGCCAAAGCGGAGCAGTCGGGAAGTACTGTCAGTGATCAAAGGCTGAAAGAATGACGAGCTGGGAAACAAATTGCCCAGCTCGGCGAACAGGCGAAGCAATCGTGCCCCCCGCTCAAGGTGCCTAGCGACATCGTCGCTAATGATCCGAGGATGGTGCCCGGTTATAGCAATCTTGCCGATTACCTGCCCGACGATGTACATTATGATTTCATGGAGTTGCAAATACAAAGATACGAGTACGGGAAGCCTCTCGTCAAAGATGAAAGATCTCTATCAACGATGATGCGAAGATTGCATGATTGGTACTTGAAAATCTGCAGAGGGTCTGGGGGGAGGAGTACTTTGTATGTGAGAGTTAAAAAGGAGCATGACCTCGTTGGAATTGAACTGTTGCCTGTTCCATTTGAGGAGTTTTTCAATCAATTGGCCCTCGATAAAACAACGGTCACCTGCTACTGTCTGTAAGTAGTACTACTTCTGTCATTAAGTCTCTCTATATTGCTCAGCTCTTTCATTGCATGTATTTATAATCATCCTCACTATATTATGCAGATTGAAGATCGCCGAATTGAAGAAAAGACAAGTCGGTGATATTTGGTTCATTTACACATATCTCATAGATGCAACTTAGGTTAAATTTCATGCCGCAGATACCGATGCCAACTTGCTACGATCGTCGGTAATAAATGAAAACAAAGATATAATACTCTTTCCTTACAACTTCAAGTGAGTGTTACTGTCTTGTGCGTATTCGGTTTCCCTTATATATTAGTCAAGGTTATAGTAATGTAATTGATGAGTTATGCATGCGTGTGCAGTTTCCACTATATTCTCCTAGAGATTAAGCTTGAGCAGGGACTAGTAACCGTCTTAGACTCAAGACGAAAAGATCCCCAGGACTATGCGGACATGACTCAAATGCTCGAGAAGTAAGTTAAATCGATCATTATCCACCATATCAGCAACTTTTTTCATTTCCTGATATATCAAGTAATTGTTTTCTTTGTCTGGCAGGGTTTGGAAAAAATTCACCAAAAAAGCTCCAGGAATCCCGAAGAAGCTGCAATTTAGACACCCGAAAGTAAGTACTATAGTAGCATGTTCCGCACATCTCCTATTGATTCAAGCGCTAGTGTTTCATC
Organism: Triticum dicoccoides; assembly: GCF_002162155.2. Taxonomy (NCBI): domain Eukaryota; kingdom Viridiplantae; phylum Streptophyta; class Magnoliopsida; order Poales; family Poaceae; genus Triticum; species Triticum dicoccoides. Next base: position 5,360,875 of record NC_041390.1, on the reverse strand, counting down.
AATACCATTTGGCATTCTTGCTTATCAGTTTGATTGACCTCTATTTCTTGTAAAGTGGTTGTGGCAGGAACAAGGGAATGATTTCTGTGGATACTACGTTTGCGAGTCCATCCGCCACACGACCTGTGAGCGGGGCTACACTGACGAACAATATGAAGTACGTAAATAACAACATTCACAATTTTATTTTATTACCATCATTTGTGTTGAGTTTCATTCATTCATATATATATGTATTGACCCCCTTCTTCAAATTAGATGTTTCGGAAGCGGGATGAACTCCTAGCACCAGCTCGCATGCGAGCAATTCAAGAGGAATTGGCGGCATTCTTTCTTGACCACGTGATCGCTGAAGACGGAGAATACTATGTGGACCATGAGTCCGTATGATTATATTTGTAAGAGATAATTATTGTATATATGTAGCCGGTAGTGTCGGACAGATATACGACAACTTGTTGTTCGACCAATCTCTCGGAGAAGGAGAGGTGGTCGATATCACTTCTCTTTATATGCATATATGTTCATGACGATCTTCTGTTTCCTTCGTTTGCTTACTAGCTAGCTAGCATGTCTAGTCCTCTCTATACGTATGTATAGTACGTAGCGTCGACCAAGCATGGACATAAGAGAGGACACTTCTCTCTATTAATTATAGCTAGCTAACACAATATATGAAACACCTAAATTAACCCCCTAAATCCCCCCAAACCCCC
>NC_041390.1:5326082-5360072 GCF_002162155.2 Triticum dicoccoides | reverse complement strand
TAAAAAACAAAAACCCCAGCCACAGAAATGCTGACACATGGATGCCTATTGATCCCGGTTGGTGCCACCAACCGGGACCAAAGGTCCTCCTGCCTGGGCTCCGCGCACAGGCCACATGGAGGCCCATCTGTCCCGATTCTGGATTGAACCGGGACTAAAGGGACAGGGCATTAGTACCGACCCTTTAGTCCCGGTTCAGGAACCGGGACAAAAGGCCCTTACAAACTGGGACAACAAGCCCTTTTTCTACCAGTGGTAGCACATCGAAAATAAAGGGACCACAATAAACATAAAAGCACTGAAGACAGAGAAAAATATACCCGCATTCTCCTTTCGAGAGTAAGTCTTACAAAAGATCACCCAACTTCTTCTCAAGTTTATTCTTCGCCTCCCGGAGTGCACCAGCTACATTTGCAGTCTGAAGAAGCAATCATGCATAAGAATACTCACAATGGACAACAATAAAACAAAGACGTTACACAAGATCGGGAATTACGAACAGTAACATATGCAAAAGAAATCAGAGATAACATTAGATTAGGATGCTTTTCTTTTAGGTGAGATAACATTAGATTAGGATTAGGACCATCTCTAAACCTAAACAACATTAATCAGAAAAGGTGGTGGGCTCTCCCTCTCAACCTCGGCGACATAGCCCACCTACCTACATTCCTCAGAGTCACCTATCTTCAGCAACAAGGAAACAACATTCAGAAGACCCTAATTTCAAACACTAATCCCCTGCTCGTGCTGCTGCCGGTGAGAGGAAGAACCCGGGCTCCAATTTCTGCAAATTGCGCTTGTTCATTAATTTGAAACGCAATTGATCATGTATTCTGCATAAATGTTGCAAAAAAGTTAACTGAATGTGTTCACCTCCAATGTCAAAGAAGTTAACTGAATGTTCTTGGTCTGGATAAACATGTTCTTTAGTTAACTGAATGTTAATAGAAGTTAACTGAATATTTGTAAATATTGCAATATGCCATTTAATTTACTGAATTGAGTTGAGTTGAGTTGTCATGCTGAAATGTTGCAATGTTGATACAAAAAATTCAGTTAACTTTTCAACAGAAGTTTGGAAAATTTCAAACATTGTTTGCTCCAGATTTTGGATGCTATTGTTGCATTCAGATTATGAGAATGATTAAGGGTTCAACAATCAGATGATCATTATGACCAGAACAGAGGAACAAATATCATGGTTAATGTGTAAAAAAATCAGAAAATGGAGTTACCCACTTGAAGTTATTGTAGTTACTCACTTGAAGTAACCAAAGAATAAAGTGTAAAGAATAAATTTTCAGAATAAGAATAAGGACAGGGGCTTGAGGATGTTCCCATCTGAATTCAATTATCACCTGTACTGTTCATACTGAATTTATATTGTATGTTTATCTACTGTATGTTCACCAATACTGAAAGCATACAAAGTGCAAGGCTAACTGAATCTATACTGTATGTTCACCAATACTGAAAGCATACAAAGTGCAAGTCTAACTGAATTTATACTGTATGTTCACCTGCACCAACCGAAGCAACATCCAATCCTATGCAATACTCCATTCCTCCAATCGCTGCAAAAACCAAACGCTGCACAAAATCAGCTCACCTGCTTGCTTCAACAGACAGACATCACATGTAAATTCAGAAGACAGACCTGCGCCGTGGCGAGCGGGGAGCAGAAGCAGAAGCGGCAGCGACGGCGCCAGTGCAGCGAAGAGTGCAGATCCTCCATCATCAGCCCGCCAACTCAAGGAGCAAGACAAGCACATGGCAGTGGCATGTGTGTGGAGCAAGTCTTCGTCTTCCCCATGCCCTGGTCGTTTTTCCCATGCCGCCGCCCGCCGCCGCCGGAGCACGAGGTCTGGAGGAGGTGCTCGAGGACGAGGAGCAGGTCATCGAGCGCCGCCGTCGAAGCCGGCAAGGCACGAACTTTGCAGAAAAGGGGATCCCTTCCCTCTTGATCTCCTAGTGCAGACGGAGAGAATCGGCGAGACGAGGGGGAGAAGGCGGCCGGCTCGTGGCAAGGCGATGGAGCAGGCGGCGAGGCGGCGGAGCAGACAGCACGCGTGACGAGGCGACGAAGCAGGCGTGATGGGCTGTTGGTCGACCACGGCGGAGATCGGGAGCCCTCTTTCTCGGCGGAGAGGCGGCGGCTTGGCTTGCAGACAAGCGATGGATTGCCTGAGGCTAGCGACGAGTCTGAAGGCGAGCGACGAGGGAAGCGAGGCGCGGAGCAGCAGGACGTTGGGCAGGTCGACGAGCTCGCGGCGGCGCAGGAATCCTAGCGCGTGCGAGGGTACCAGAGAGAGGATCCGCTCGCGCGAGGAGAGGGAGGGGAGCGGTTCGTGCGTGGGGTGGGGTGGGGGGAGGGGACAAAAAACCGGCGAAAAAACCAGCGAAAAGAAACCGAACGAAAATTGTGGGACGAAAATAAACCCGAAACGCAGCCTATCAACTGAGACATTAGGAGTAGAGATTTATTATTTCCTTGTTTTCAAAAATCATCTGCATGCTGTCTATGCCAACCGTTATTCCATATAATTCCACCATTCTTTTTTTTTGTGCACACAATTTCTAACTAAAGTCAGGAGCAGACATATATCAGACAATGTAATGAAGAACACACAATATATATAGTTGGTCATCAAGGGTAGAGGAAACCCTTGTTTTAATATCACCATTCCACAATTTGGTAATTTCCTTTCCCTTCAAATAAAAAGGAAGTGGTGTGAGACTAAAACATGGTATGATAATACAGTTTTTTACAATACCATCACCGGTTCATTGTAACATAAACATGCGTATTGAACTACACATATATAATACAGTATTGTGAACTTGGGCGACCGTATGCATTGACTAATAATACTCATTGGTGTCTCCAGAAGAACACCATAAGCATGAGAATTGAACTACACATCTATATATAGTGCATTCACAAACATGTCATATCTGCCGAATCAATAAACAAAAATTGCTACTCCACGGTTCTTTTTCTAATAATGGGAACTCTTCAATTAGTATTTAGGCAGTAACTACATGAACATTACAATACTTGTTTTAGATGCCCGTACTCACAGGTACCTGCAATAAAAATACAGATCTAAATGAATACTCTACATAGCAGTAATCGAACTATTTGGTTGATAACTGAATAATCCTGTACACATTCCTACAGAACCCGCACTCCATTAGTAAATAGCTTTAGGAAGTTCACCGGAGGTCTACTGTAGATGAATGTCAAGCGTACTGTAGAGATTTAGATATTAATTGAGAACACTGCTAACAGAAAAAATCTGGTGTCGTGTGCATAATTCTACAAACATGTAGATCGGTGCTGTTAGACGAATATGTTGTGGTGAATGTTGAGCAACATATGTTTCCCCTTATAGCATATAAAATCTGTATCTTGTGGCTGAATCATATAATTCTTATCATTTATATTTTTCCTAATAGTGTCAATGCACATCTAGTACTACCATCTTGAACACGTAACTGCATATCCAGGTAACTGAAGCCAAAATACATTTAATATATGTTTAGTAAATCTCCAAATCGATAGGCAGCATACAAAACAGATCATCTTGTTCCGTCTGTTCCCCTAATTATCGTCAATTCCTCATTGTACCTCTGCTCATCTCAAATACAAATTAATTATTCGGCAAGGTGCACCTTCCCTATCTGTTCATCCAAGTGGCTACACGTTTCTTTATTCTGCTGGGAGCAATTCAAACCTCCTCTACATAATTCACACCTTTCTCTATCCAATTGGTTGATCCTTTGATTTCTGATTCCAAGTGGTAAAGGATGGAAAAAAGAGAATATAACAGAGAGTAGTTCAAGTAGTCCCCGGTTGCATGAGACATGTCTTGTTGCCTCGCCCCAATCTACACAGCGTGAGCTTATTTCCATGCCCGATGAACTGATTTCCATGGCGTCCATGCTGAGTGTGGTCACCTTAATTTTCTTCATACATGTACATCAAACTTCCAAGTAGTAAGAGCTATCACCAGGGACTGATCAATCAACGTGAACACCTCGTGCCACCAGCCAGAGAACCCGGTACTATAGACAGTTTTGCTCATCAAATGCCTACACTCCACAATGTATGGCTCACCATATTGGATCTACGTCAAGACCATGTTTCTTTTCATCTTGTTTCTTCTTGTCCTCTTGTTTCTTTTGCCATATTCCTCTGTGGAGAAGACCTTGGCAAAATGGACCACTTATTATGTTCATTGCATGACACGACCAGGAGGTTCTGTCTCTTGTCTCTAACCGCGTGGGGCATCCTCTTCTCGTAGATGCATCTGTGTCCGACATTGACGCCGAGGATGTCAAGAAGACTAGTGCGGACGACACTTTTTTCCAATGGCGTGTTTTTAGTGGTCCTGAACGTTGTCTCTTTCATGGCCTGGACATCGTTGTCTGTCACTTGCGACTGTAGGCTGTGGCGAGCCGGCGGCACACGATGGACTCTACACCACGACCAACATCATCTTCAGCGATCGTATGCTAGAGGTAACTGGCATCGCATGACAAACTCTGCTGCATGTCAACATGTTCTCCGTGAGTGAGTCATGAGAGTTCCAAAATAATCGCTGAGCGGTAGTCTTCACCCCTCGTATTGGCAACTTTTATTTTTAGGTTGTTTCTCTAACAATCTGCTGATGGACTGGAGCAAGCCCAGCCGAGACCCAATGAGACTTCGTGGCCCAGGCAGGAAGCATACCACACATAGCGCTCAGGAATCGTTTTTTCAGGAACACAATGTGCAAAAAATTAGTATAGTGCCACCTCGCGTATATGCTTTAAATTCAAACTGAAAACGTAAAATTCATAGGAAGAAAGTATATTGTGACGGTGAACCCGACAAAGTCAATCCATGTTTTATTATTAAAAAAAAGACAGTTGGGTGCTTCACGGTTAAAGTGCTTCCATCTTGTCATTGTTTCGTGCCCACATCACTAGTTCGTGCTTCTAGGGGTGCAAGACCGGACATGCTTCGTGTGATCTTGATCATGAATCATGCACGGGTCCTGTAGCATACACATCGGACTCCGCTTGAAGCTTCCGCGCGGTCTTCTTCTCTCACATGACACCGGCTTGATTGGAGATGCAACACATTTCGAAGAACCGACAGGAGAATACAAACTCACCTTTCAGTATTTTTTTTCCTTGGAGGCACGTGTCCGGACTATGGTTAATGTAGGTTCTGTATTTCTTAAAAATCTTGGCTGATTAATACACAAAATTAATAGTGTAGATATTTTAGTGTTTGTGGATGCACCACGTACCCTTTTTTCGCTTCTGTTTTAATTATGTAATAATAATAATACTAATACAGATGGTTGGGTGCATGCTTTGCGTGTTTGACTGTAACGGCTGTGCATGCTAGCTAGCATTCATCGTGCTGCTATAAGGTTTTGTCTCCTCATGCTGGTGCTGCTGTAAAGTTTTGTCTCTTCATGCTGGTGCTGCTGTAGAGCATACACGTGTCTGCTTATTTGGGCGCCCTCGACTTTCAGTTTCAATTTCAGCACGCAGCCCTCTACTTTTTCTAGGCGAGAGCACGCTCCTCACTCTCACAACGCTCCTCACTCTCTAGGCCAAAACACGCTCAGCCTTGACGGGCAAGAGTTTGACGCGCGTGTGACCGGAGCGCGCGGCGGCGATGGCGAACGGCGACGAGGACATGGCCACCACGGGATTGATGAAGACAGAGGGGCTGAAGGTCCTAGCTGTGGACGATGATCCCGTCTGCCTCCAGACCTTGACGCAGATGCTTCGGCGCGGCGGCTACGAAGGTACGTCGTCCGGTCCATTAATATTGGATCTCTTGCCCCAGTTTGCTCTTTGTGTTCTGACCGACGGCCGCCTCGGTGCAGTGACGGCCAGCGCCTCGCCTGTAGATGCGCTGAAAGAGGTGGAGAAGAACCCGGATGGGATCGACTTCATCATGACCGTCGCACGGACGTGGGGACGAGGGATGGACGGCTTCGGCCTTGTCAAGCGCGTCGGGAAACGTTACCCTGTCATCCTTAGTAAGTCCTCACACATGCCACACATATTTTTTTATAAATAAACACATGCCACAAACATATCCATGTTCTAGGTTGTTTGTAGGCATATATATATATACACATACTGATACTCATAGATGAAATTGTAGATCTGATAGATGTGCATGCTGCTTTTGTGCAGTGTTCTCGGGCGACGAGACCATGGAGACAAGGGAAAGGGGATTGCAGGAAGGCGCTTGCTACTTGATGGACAAGCCCCTACATGACGTGCAGATATACTTCATCTGGCAGCACGTCGTGCGGTGGAGGCGCAAAGCCGCCAGCGCAGCCACGGAGAACCCTAACCCTCGCCACAGCCAAGGCGTCCATCTGGATGACACGCCAAGGAAGAGAGGGCAAGGACTGAACGATTCCAACAAGGGCAAGGGGGCTTCCGGGGGCGGCCTGCAGCTGGGGACCACAAAGAAGAAAAAGGTCGAGTGGACTACAGAGATGCATGAATTGTTCGTCAATGCAGTGACCCAGCTAAAGACAACAGGAGGTGCGTGAGATACATACAAAATACATGCATGGTCAAACACAGGATAGCAACATGTGGACCATCTTTTCTTTCTCCATGCTTATTTGTTTTGTTGTTAATAAATGCATCATACTACATAGTTTATTCTTAATAATTGGGTGCTCACTACATGTTTTATAGTTTGGTACTACTAGATAGAGATATGTGGCCAAACTTGCTGACATATGAGTGGTCTCTCTTGGGGTGGGGACCAGGTGATAGGATCACGAGTAGCTTGAGAGTGTTCTCTTTTCTGCAAGCTGTATATATAAGATAGCTTCTATGCATGTGATGCATATGAGTTGTATGGGATTGTAGGTTGGAATATATTTTGGCTTGGTTGGATGAGGATAATTATTTCATTAGTAGGTGTAGCGTGGTAACTCATTGAATCGATGACATATGTATATTAGGTAGCTCTGTAGACTTGGGTTGTGACACCCCATCATCCCCCCTCCCCCTTCCACTCTCTTAGCGCTCCTCTTGCTCCCCGGCCCTCACCACATCCCCCAGTCCACTCGCATTGGCTTCACCACCCGTTCCTGGCCTCCTTGGTTGTCCACGTCTAGTCGTTTGACCAGCAACTTGTGCTCACCGGCCCGGTCAGCACCTACCTTATAGGGGTTCGTCCCGGAGCATCTGCTCTCCCTCGTTGGCCAATTTTTTTGACGTCCCGGTTGTGCTCTAGCCCTTTCCCTTCCCCAGCTTTGACTACTGCAACCTCATATTGGTCATCGGTGCATTGACATTCTGGATTGGCTTACCTCGCATCGATTTTCACGACTAATTGTGTTGGATTTGTCTTCCAAAAAGCTATTGCCACCGCCACGGTGGCAAATTCATTCTCTCCCACGACGATCTACACCGTGGTCGTAGCCTCCTCCACTTCCACCCGTCCTTGACCATTGCGCATCCCCTGTTCAAACTACACTACTGCCATAGGGATTGGGCTCCACTTCCAGGAGTGGGCCGTTTGCTCCTGGGTCTATGGCAGTTCGGCAGTTCCCTGGCAACGGCTGCAGTGTTTCTCTAGTTCCCCCTAATGCCTCGGACCACCAACACTTGAGTGTTGTAGCGACTAGGAGAGACAACTACCGTGACCTACCCCATCCTGTCTCATCTACATTAATGTGGTCGCTCCCCTCACATTCCTAGCCCTTGCCCCTAGCCCATGTGATTCATCCACCCCACCACTTGCCACCTCGCCTCCTCATGTGCACCGCATGCTCCTGGGCCAGCCTCGGTCAGCATGTTTGTTGCCTCCACTATATAAAATAACCTCTCCCTCACTTACGCATAGATTGCCTTTTCCCACCCCTGACCATCTCCGCTCAAGGGCCTCGCTCCTCTCCCAAAGCCTATCACCAAGCGGAGCTCTCTTGCCTCTAGGGCCACTCCCTCTATCTAAGCTACTGTGTCAAAGATTGATGAGATCCTATTTTCTACATTTGTCATAGTTGCTCTGGGCACAAGAGGGCATCCTGCAAGGTTCCGGCCTTTGTGTTTTCCTAAACATGCCTGTCTTTCCCATCCCCAAGTCTCCGTACAACCCCGCTCCCAACTTCCCCCGACCTGGATGCTGCTTCTTCCTCTCCACTGCCGCACCACGCCATGCCAAGCAAGCTATGCTGGGAGATCACCTGGTGCCTGGTTTTGTTGTGGGCCAGGCTATGCTAGCGTCGACGCCACCTGGAACGATCCGGCCTTCGGCCTAGTTTTATCTACTAAAGTCCCGAGTTCATCTCGACGCCTTTTTCCTGCCCCACATTTCGGGTTTGTTTCTCCATCACCAACGCATACGGCCCATGCAATGGGCAAGAGAGAGGAGTGTTTAGAGAATATTGCTGCTATGGGCAACGCATCGGCAGCCATGGGCCTCGATGGGCAATTTTAACTTTGTCCGTGACCCTAAAGTGCGGAAAGATGACAACTTCAATGCCCACCGACACCCTCCTCTTCAATGACTACATCAACGCTGCTACTTTATTTGAGCTACCTCACCTCGACCGGGTCTAGCTCGATGAAATCTTCACCCCCCGCACACGTCAAGATGGATATGTTCCTTGTGAACAACGATGGGTGCTAGATCATGCCGGACTCTGCCATCACCTGCATCCCCTCTCACGCCTTCGGGCACATCCCTATCGTCATCATCACTACTACGACGGTTCCATGTGCTACCATCTTCTGGTTCGGTGGGCAATGGGTTGGGTACCTTGTTTTCCATGTGGTTGCCACTGCGGTAGCGCCCCTGACCTATAGCCGACCAATTGTCTCGGGTTGCATCTAAAGCGGATCTGGAGTGGGCTTAAGATTTTTCAAAGCAGCTCAAATACCGCAATGTCATCGCCAAGAACTGTCACATCACAACCCTTTTCCATGATCACCTAAAGGAGAAAGATGGTCTCCCTAACCCTAAATTCCTCTTGCACTCTCCCTCGTGAAACACTCCCTTGCTCCCCATGAACACTATTGTATGGAATTTTGGTGGTATAGGAGCAAAATATGCTTTTGCAAACTCGGAGATGGGAACTTCTACTTCTTCCATGCCCGTGCATCAACCCAATTCTTCAACAAGTAGATCGTGTGCCTCAATCTAAATGGGGTTAAGCACCGCGCCCATCGCGAAATGAAATGCACCCTTCATGACTTCTACCAACCGCTCCCGGGCACGAAGATATCGGTTCACGACAACATTAACCTCCAACTCCTCATGACGCACACACTCTTGGATGCCTTCCAGGCGGTGTTGCTTGTGTATCCGCTCTCTGCCTCTAAGCTCAAGGCAGTTGTCTTTGGAATGAAGCCTGACACTACTCCAAGCCCTAATGGGTATTATCCGATTTTCCTCAAGCATGCCTATGGTCACATCTCCCCATCATACCGCTCTCACAAAATGGTTCTATAAACAGGAGGCTGATTATTCGGCATCAACATATCCTTCATTGCCCTCCTGCTCAAGGTTGACACTCCCACTTCTCTGACAAATATTTGTCGCATCTCATTGCAAAACTGCCCTCCCCCGCCCAAAGATGTTGTTGTGAGTCATGATGTCTCACCAGAAGCCGGACATTCCTTTCCTTGTGCATTTTGAGCAGCCATGCTTTCTCCATGGGCGATGGATCTTTGAAAATTCCATCGTCACCGTGAAGCTCATGCAATGCTTCCATAAGTACAGTGTGCCGGCGGTGGTGCTCAAGCTTCACTTCAAACAGGATTAGATTCCATGTATTAGGTGGCAATAGTGGTTTCCCTTCCCCCGGGCGAAAGTGGATTTAGGACCACAACACGTCGAGTCGGTCTGTAGTCATCATCAATGGTATCCCCAGCAATTGCATCACTACCGAAATGGGCTCCGTCAAGGGATCCCTTATCCCCTACCTCTTCCTCCTAGTTGTGTATGTTCTACAGTTCCTCATCCTCACCATTGGTGCCAACGATGTCCACCAAACACCCCCTCGTCCCCTTATTGTCGTTCCCAGTGCTGCTATATTTGGATGACATCTTTGCGACAATCACTCGACTCACCCTCAACTTTTCCAAGTGCACGTTCATTCCTCTCAATGTCGCATCAGAGATTGCCAAAAAACTGGACTCGGTGTTTGGTTGTCTGGTATCCAGCTTCCCGCAACAGTACTTGGGCCTCCGCTCTCCATCCACAAGCTCATATCATCGACCTCATCCCTCCCATTTCACTTGTACACAAATGGCTCACTAGGTTGTGTGGCACACCGCTTTCCTCAGCTGGCGAGGGTAATTTTGTCGAAGCCATCCTCATTGCCCTACCTACCTACACCATGGGTCTCTATAGCTTGTTGAAGGCACACATGCCGCCTCCGTGAAGAGATGGAAATCAATTTTCTAGGACCATGACATCAGTGTACCTAGTGCCAAGTGCAATATCGTCTAGATGGAGACCAACAAGCCGTGGAAACGTGAAGCACATGGCTTTCTGGTGGGGTGAAGAGACTTTGGACTCTCGTTTCCCCGTTCTCTACACGCACTTCATTGGCCCCAAGGCATGCATTGCGACTATCCTTTTGTGCATTGAAGACCACAGACTAACTAGTCTCTCTGCGTTCATGCACACCGAGATTGGCAACCTGTGTGATGAGTTGGGGAAGATATCACTCTCATCTAAGGTGTCGAACCATCACATCATGCACCCCTCCGATGCCTCGTTCATGACACATATGGTGTATTAATTAAGCATGGTGATGCATGTTGTGGACACCATCGCCGCCCATGACCTAGCATAGCTATGTCGCCGTAAATGTAAATTCTTCCTTTGGTTCTTCCATCATCAGCAACTACCCATCTCCACCACCACCACAACATTTGCACCGTAGCATATGTCTTCTGTTGTGGTGAAGAAACCCTGAAGCACCTGCTTTAGGCATGCATCCACGCCCATGCCATTTGGGCACTGAATGTGCCTATTGCCACCACGCTAGAGGTGGTGTGCCTTGTCAGCACCCTCAACCTCACGGATCACCCTCACCTATACCCCACAGTTTGTCTTGCCATCCTCAGGAACATTTGGGAGAGCCAGAATGCCTAGATGTTCGCAACCAACATGCTCCCTTTTTCTATTGTTATGGGAAAAATTGACATTAATGTCCTATTGTGTCTATGGTGATGCTCACTTATGATATATTAATCGATCTTAGAATTTTGGGTGTTGGGCTTCGCTGCCTTGCCTTGGTGCGCCTTTCATTTCCTTGGTGGTTGCTTGCTTGTCAATGACCTAAAACTGTGTAGCTCTAATGTTCTTCCATGATTACGGCTAATGAAAATGTTCATTTGGGCTTTCCCCGTAGTGAACTTTTGAATAATAATCATATCGAATATCTTCTGTTAGGTTAAAAATTCAATTATTTATATGAAGTACTCTAATTCTCAAACAAAGCATGTCTAATTATATATGTTAGTGGTCTCTTCTTGCAAGCCACAAGCGACTAGTTTTTCAAGACAATCACAAGGTAGAAAGGATCCCAATCTTAATATATTTACTTCGAAGGCATTACAACACCAGACCCTTGACATCTCTTTTAGGAGGTCACTGGTCAGGATACATAGGTTGTGACCTTACAATACAGTGCTCTTTTATGGTACCCTATAATTAATATATGCCATTCAACCATGGAGATCAAACTTCCCAATGTGATGTATATTGGTGGAATAGTTGGGGTTAGAAGTAGAGACATCACTGCTCATTCGTGGCAAGCAGCATATGTAATTTGAGTGCAGTTTGGGAATATCCTAGTTTTTGGCCCGCTAGCTAATCGAGGTGACACACCCAGTCTACTTCTTCTTAAGTTTTGATAGCGGGTTGCCTCTTTTTCGTAGATGAGGAGCTCGTCGTCGTCAAGGAGGAGGCTATACAGAAAGTATCTCATCTCGCAATAACACATGGAGACGACGTACATGACATGTGCCAAGGGAGTCATGACCGCCATGATGTGGTTCAGAGTGCTTTCACCACTCTTGGTGCCCAATGGCCTCTTTGGTGGTGACTTCAGTGGAGCTGCTAAGTGGCTTCTACAAAGGACCTACTACACCTGCATCAACATAACAAGCGACAAGCTGAATGACTATATCTATGATCATAAGTTCGATTCATCCACTGGCTTGTTAATAAGCATATGATCAAATTTCTGGAGAATTATACATTGGAAATTCCCCTTTGTAGATTGGCTATGTTCAATTCAAATTCAAAATTTTAGTTGTATATTAATGCATGCTTCAAATTCAGCGATGGCTTGGTAGTTGTGGCAGCTGTCACCTGGAAGAAATTTTTATTGCCACATATTTTCTACATTGCAATAATACAGCTAGAGCTTAGATAATTGAACCCCTGATCAATAACAAGGTCATGAACTTGCAACACGGTTGCGAGGTCATGGATGTGCCAGCCTATGACATTGACTAGATCACAGACGTGCGACATTGAGGGGGGTGACTAGACGCTAGACGAGCACAGTGGGGGCTAAATGAATAGAGCAAACCACCATGAAGAGGATGAAAAGAGGATATTGAGGTTTTGTCCATGTATGAACAATATAGGACGAAATATTGCCTATTAGGCCCTTACAAACAAACAAATTTGTTTCTATGAAAAATAGGGAAGTTTTACATTACCCTAATCAATGATGGGATTAGATGTATACCGCTCTATTCCTAGCAGTAGGGGTATGGTAAAAAAATCTCATAATAAAATCATGCATATGTTACAACTTTACATATGGATAAAATTAAGGAGGGTCGAGGTTGTGCATGACAAAGCATTTCCTAGACGATGATCATGGCAGCCACCACCACATGAACAATCACATGCGGTGCAGGGAGGTGCTTTGTATGTATCATCGAAGATCGAAGATCAAAGATGATGCAAGAGACCACACCTAGAACAAGAAACTCATCACAATGCAATGAATATCGCCATTGAATAGACTTGAGATTGCACAACAGCACAAAGATGTTCTTGAAGGCAATATAGGAAAAATAAATTTGAACACGATGACACCGTGCGGCACCGCCTCTCGACTCCAATATTACGAGATCAGTGAGCACGGAGACCTATGTCAATGCTTGGGGTTGGGATTCCTTCCACCTGGACCCATGCCCAATAGTATCATGAGTAGAACAAGTCCATGTGTCAGCAGCAATGAACCATGCCATGATGGAACCTGGGAAAGAGTTAGCTCCATTAGCACATCTCAAAGGCGGTTATTGATTCTGTGGTGATACCGTTGAGTTCGGCTCACACACATAAGGAGTATATGAAGGGACATTGGAAATTCTATATAGTGATAGACGTATTCAGTTTGACTCTCTATACTTTTGTTGGGCGACTATTAACATTCACTCACTAGCTTCGACAAGGAGGCTCACACATGGGAGACGATGACCAAGTTACATCGAATAAAAGACTAAGACGTCTGAGTATACAATCCAATGGTCTTCAAATATCATTATGTCCCTAATGTTGCCAAGGCTATGCTAGATCGGTAAATTATGGAAGTGTCTACCACCTACAACAATTGCAATGACACACTTGGGGTAAGCTGGGGGTAGTGGACTTGATTATCCTAGCTTTCCTCATTGACAAGTCTCTATCAAACCTCTACTATCTGCCCCCACCTTGCCAAGGCAATCACTATGTAATAAATACGAACTTCCTACCATATTTGGGTGGTACAATGAGGTACTAATAATATAGCTAGAACATATCAACAAGAATATACACCTCTTACCGTTATCCCATTATCAAACATTCCTATGTCGAAACTTTGAGTAAACATACAAATATATTAACCTACCCTACTTGAATAATACATAAGGTTTTTTCTTATGTTTATTTATTCTATCATCCCAGTCCACCCCCTTTTCCAGTTTTGACAATTTTTCTCACCTATTTTCCTTGAGATGTATCAAATGTCCACCCTTACAAGCTTACCAAGTAAAATAATGTTTTCTACGCTAACTCAATATGTAGTGACATAATTGCCATTCAAAGTTTTTTTGTGTATGGACATCAACAATAAAATGACATACAGATCATGAAGAATACATACAAAATAATTCTGCAACATTGTGATGCACAACCTTACTGTAAATTACTTAGTGAAATTTAAAAGTTTAACACATTGGTCTCAACAGGCGTGTATCGTGCATGAGAACAATGGAGCTCAGTATGTCAAATAAAGTCCTAGAACACTAAATGTGGTTACCCATGTTACCACAGTTACGCTAGTCTGACAACTTGTAAAGCATCTACGACCTCTTCATCACCTATAACGATAATACAAGTGACACGCTTCGAGTGAGAAAAGGCAACTTCCTTGATTGCACCACTTTGTTCATTGACAACCCACTGAGGCTTCATAATATTTCATCCAACTTTTCCACAGAAAGTGTTGGTTAATTAGAGTAAGCTTAGTTATATATTATGTGTATGTGGTACCATGAGTTATAAATAATATACTATTATTCACAAGAAATGGATGTCTTGTTAAGATCTTCTATTTATAAGAATGTATACATAAATGATATGAACTTTTCCCTTATATCATTTTACCCCTATGTTCCTGCATTTGGGACATGTGAAATGTCACGAGGAGGTTTTTCTAAAAGTAGTCAACTTGTTGGCTTCTACATGGCTCCAACAATTTGTGCATGAGAGGTGGCAGATAGCATTACATCGAATAAAGGCAGGGGCACGTGATATCATATCATGGCACTTATATTGGGAAGTCATTTATGTTCTAGTTTACATGCCATTCTAGACCTTCTTAAAGTGCCAATCCTTGCCTAAGTCAGCAATTCGAGTGATACCCTTGATGTGAGCCAAGGCAGCTACCCTATATATAATACTTTCTTCATTTCCATGGGAGCGGAGTCTCCAGTGTCTATCCTCCATGTCTGCCATAGAGAACGTTTACATACAAACACTCAAAATTCTACCATGTTTCGGTTAAAACATGACGCACTATTAGTTCAATGCAATCTCTTCTAAAATAGATATCGCTTCAAGATGTACCGATGGTGAGCATTGAGCAAGAATTGTTATGAACTTTGTCCTTTGTTCATGGCAACCATGATTCTACCTTTGAACTACGTCTAATATCACAAGTAGATTCATCTAACAAGCACTATGCATTGGTTCCGACAAATCCTAAAGGTTCCCATATGCGATACTTTAGGAGGAATGCCATTGAACCATGGGTTATGGAGATCGTGTGATGGTATGTAGGCCTCAAAAAGCCTCTCGTGTTGCCTATGCCAGTTCAGTTGCTCATAAAAAGTTTCTACGTCCTCTTCCTCGCCTAGGTCGACAATGGCAATGAATCCCCATGGGTGAGCTTAGGAAACTGCCCTACTTTTCCTACTTCCTTCGTTGAAAAGGGAGTCGAGATTGCAATATCTATCCTCTGACTTCTAGATACTGAGCAATGAGTGGCGAACACATAATTTATACCATATTTGAGTACCAAGACTAGAATGGTTGAAAGCCCTCTCACCCAAAAATAGATACATCTTTAAGATCAACCATTTTTTAAATATAAGTAGGGTTGTAAGACACCAATTTCTTCAGTCTTGTTACCATATGCGTTCGTCCTTCTAGACCAGACCTAAACACATATGTGGCTCCGTCTAAAATGATTTGGCAGGCTGCCGTCAGCCATCCAGGCAAATTGCATTTGAGAGGTGCCATCCCCAAATGTGGAAAATCATTGATTGTAGCACTACAAATTACATGTTGGTTCATGTGGGGGTAGTGGATGCACAATGGAGTTAGCAAAAATGTTGTAATTGTGTATGTTTGATATAGATTTAGAGCGGATAACTTCGTTTGGGGTTTATGCTTGCAAATGGATTTTGCACATAGCTATTGTAAGGGGGGGAGAGGGGGAGGGAGGGAGGGAGAGATGGAGGGAAAGGGGTAGATAGAGAGAGAATGTCCAAAAACATTGTAGCTAATTAGCTACACATTTGTATCACAAACACACCTAGGCAATTCAGTTTACTCAAATACAAAATAAGTCTAGTTCATGTAGAACATTTTGACCCTTTAATTACCCCCTGTGTATAGGCAAGCTAAATTATCTCATATTTGACAGGATTTATTCATTTTTTTAACAGAAAGGTTTTTATTTTTTCCCCATGTATAACTTATCATTAATGCATAACAAATTCATTGCTTCTATATCTTTGTCATTTTAAGCCTGTATTTGGACAAATCTAGATAAATATGATAACACATAACATGCATATGTACCTCTCTATATCACATTATAAACGAAATGATATTGTGATTCTATGAACGCTTGTATGTTGCTGAAAGATTTTAGTTATCCCTGTGCAATTGCAAATTTTAATATTTTAATTTATTATAAAAAATTGAGGTATAGCGCACTAAATGGCTTAGCGTGATGCCCCACCAAATGATACAGTGTCGTCATAGCGCTGAGATAGCGTGCTATTTAAAACTATGACCCCTTCACTTTGATGCCTTCTTTGAATTAGTTGCCCAGCTCTGATCATTTAGATGCCTTCTTCTTACAATTGGCATGTATAGTCAAGGGAATTTTTAGGGCGAACTTAGTATGATAGACCTGAAATAAACAAAGCGCATTCTTTTTGTGATTTTTCTATCTTTCTAAGCTCTAGCCACTTCTCTTTTTTCTTTTCTAATACAGACGACACGCCAAACAATATAAGAGAATTTTTGGAGATTGACGGTATATATGTAACTACAGCTCAAGTCAGTAGCCATCTACAGGTAAGATTTAGACTACCTAGCTGATGTTTCTTTAATCTGAAACCAACTAACAGATCAAATTTATATGATCATGACATAAATTATCAGGAATGGTACCCTAGTAATCAAGCACCCATTTATTGATGTTTTTACAATATTTGAAATTTCAGAAATACAGAAGCGACTGCCGTAAGGGTGGGCTATCAACCATGCCAAGCTCTAGGCCACCACATTCTAATAATACTTCCAAGAACTCTTCGGAATCTCAAGAAAGTGAGGGAAGTTACAGATTCCATATGAGGTCCCAGGGAGCAAGAGATATTAACCAAACCAGTTGGCTAAGCGGTGGTGCATCACAAGTTGACTATGGCATTCTTGGAAATGGGAACCACACAACTAATCTTGGTGCAGGTGCTGCTTATGGTCATGGTTATCATCATGGTAATGGCATTGGCGACATAAATGGTTATGATCATCATTATGCTACTCTCAGTGCTAATGATTATGATCATCATTATGGTAATGGCAATAATAAATCTTATGGTTATCCTCACGGTAATTCTAGTGATAATAGTTATGGTAATGGTAATGAGGGTCGTGGTGGAGTTATAACAAGTGGAAGCATGGTAAGTGCATCATTGTCGTCCAACCTAGCACCAGCAGTACAACATGGAATGCGTGGAGATGCTTCTGCTGGCCAGACCAGCGCAGTACAGCCTAAAAACCTTGACAGTGTTTGCAACACTAGTTCTGAAACAGCCGGCACATCAGGTGGAGGTGGGCTAACTATGGAGGAATAAGAAAACTTTGCGAAGCACATGTACGTACTGTTCTCTATATTTGCATGCATGGGTGTTTTCGTTTCATTGTCCCTTTCAAAATTTCACCATTTTTCCTGTACCCTTGCACCTCGTTCCATCACAAAAATCTTTTGTACAGAGCCTTTTTACGGTACATTTTACTACTAGGGGGAGCAGCATTAGCCCCATCTTACCGTTTAGTTTCAACGGGGGTAACATAAAGACCATTCACATCCATGTTCTTTTAATTCGGGATGCATTTTCACCCGAAAGTGTTGGACTAATTGCTTCACAAGGGCCAATGTCTATCAGCCACCTTCACGATCACTGTTAGCTCCCTCTGCTACCCTAATCTGATCTCATCATCCTTGCTGCCACCGTGCCCCGTCGCTGTGATGTTTCTCTCGGCTCCCTTCACCTCCGTTCATGTGTGTCTTTCCTTGGCAAGAGCATTGCTGCAATTTTTTTACTAACACATGTACCATGTGTGTGCGTCTATGTAACATTTTAACATTATTTTGTTTTATCTGAACAACTATGCAGGTAGTCAAATGGATTAATGGGTCTTCAAATCACAAAAATGTAAGTTTTTGATTTCTTTGTTTTAATATAAAATTTTCTATAGAAGGTACGCTGGGACCTACACATGATCTTGCAATTGATGTCATTCTACGCACTACAAATACATGTTTAAATTTTCAGTGAAGATGCTTTACAACGTCCGTGTGTAGCAGATTTCAGTATGGAGTTACAATTCTTTTTACACTAATTTGTGAAGTAACTTTATTATGTAAAGGATGAAGCAATTAGAAATTATATTTACTGTTCTCCAAGCATGAAACACATTGTGTGTTACTTAATTGGCTCCAAATAACGGAAAAAGGGGATTGAGCACCGCTGAACAACAATTTTACTAATCATTAAGAGCTTTCATTATCTGCTCCTGAACTTTTTCAGAATGCAGGGCTCGAGTGAAATTTAATATCCTGTCAGATTTAGGCAACTTCTGAACTATCCATTATGTTTCTTGTAAAAATCAGAAGTACAAGAAATTCATAATTACTGATTGTTACCATTTATGTCAGATGACACTGTTAAATATGTATGCGTGTTCAAGATTTCTGAATATTTTGATAATTTATTTATATGCAGTTAAGGGAGAAATTGATTGCACCAAGAGTTGTTGCATGAGTGATATTGGTGTTAAGTCCAAACATGAAGATGGTAACCTAGTGATGGACAAAGATGCAAGCTTACTGGATGCTCACCGCATGAATTATTATCAGTTTTAAAAATTGTGTGATCATAGTATACTGTTGTTGGCTACTGTTGTGATTTTTGTGAAGTACTTTAGTGTTATTACAAATTTCTCTCAAAACAAAATATTTCAAAAATAAATATCATCCAGTATCTATTTTGCAACCGTAGTGGATCTATAACAATCTTGGTTCATTCCACAACATTTCCGTATGGCGCAGATAAATAAAAAGTAAATGTATGTTTAGTTTGATTTACCTAGTAGATAAATATAGTTTTATAACACTCTCTTATCTTGCACAAAATATAAAATAAGAACAACAACCATGGCCAGACCCTCATTCAATTCCTTACCATGGGCACCAACGAAGCAACATAGGTTTAGGCGATTATTCAAGATATTTATTTTCGCATGAACAAATATTCAGATGAAAACAGGCAGCTGCAACACCCGTGAGAGTAATAAAATGCAACCGTTCGTCCTATTTTATGGGTACACCCCGAGGGTCAAAGTTGACCAATATTGCTCCCACAAATGAGCAGTATCGCAGCAGCATAGCACTGCTAGACAAGATGGCTGTCACCATTGGTAAAATTGCAAGATTGTGACGATAATTTCGGCAACCTTAGGGCATCTCCAGCCGCGCCCCAAAAAGGCCCCCCAGGCGTTTTTTTGTCCGCCGGCGCCAAAAAATCGGCCCAGTCGTGCCCTGAAGAGCCCAGTTTTCGCCGGCTCGGGTCGAAATTGGCGCCGGCAGACCCAACCCGAACCCGGCGCGCTGGGGGTCGCTCGGGGGCGCCGGGCGAATCGTTTTTGGCGCGAAGAGCCGCGGGCCCGCCGCGTCAGCGACTCTACTCTCTTCTCGCCACTTCGTCGTCCTCATCGCCTCGTTTCCCGTGACGAATCAATGCCAAAGCTGCCGCGCGCTGCCGCGCCGGTCAGCCTCCCTTGATGCCTCACGGGCGGCGCAGTGAAGGCTGGGCGACGCGTCCCTCGGCCGCCACGCAATCACGCCACGCATAACGCGCCGGCCAAGCCTACCGCGCGGCGTCTCCGCCTATAAAAGCCGACTGCAAGCGCGCCGGAGAGACTCACCCCGATCATCCACCGACGACGCGCTCATTTCTCCCCCTTTCCTCCTCTCGCCGTCACCAGTTGAGAAAGCATGGCCGAGCGTTTCCCAGGCGACGGCGAACGGATTCGGGCGCCGTTATCTGCACGAGGACGAGGCTCGCCTCCTTTTCGAGGCCGAGTACTCGGTCCCGCCGGACATGCGGGTGCCCGGGGCGTGGAGGATCAACGCCGGCGGCGTGCCGGTGCCCCCGGTACCTACCGGCGCGGCGCGGCGTGCGGAGATCGCACGCATCCGCTTGTCCCTGCCGCGTGCGGCAAGGGAGGGGCCCCGGTACGTCCCCGACAGCCCAATCTGGGAGCCATACTTCCGCCGCCGGCACGACGAGCAGCTCGAGGCCACCAACGGCGTCGTGCCCTCCGGCAGGTTCAACGCCGCCGGCCGGCGTCAGTGGTGGGGCGTGCCCGGGCGCACGTTGGAGTCCGTCCTCGAGTACATCGAGGGCGGCAACACGCCACGCCTCGAGTACCCCGCTCCCCCGTCCTTCTCACGCCGCCGGGGAAGCTCCTGGACGTCGAGGCGCATGGAGACCGGGGTGTCCTCCTCCTCGTCCGGCGGCTCTCCCTGCCTCCACCTCCGCCCCGTCAAGCCGGAGCCCCATGACACGCCTGTCAGCGCGCGTACCCGCAGCTCCGGCGCCCTCGTCGAGCCCAAGGTGGAGTCCAACCTCCCCCCGGAGTACGAGGAGATAGCCCAACGCGGCTTCTCCGATGAGGATGCCATGCGGTGGTCGCGCGACGACTACCTGCGCGAGGAGATGATCCGGCAGCGCCGGGCCCTGGAGGAGATCACCGCCCGCAAACGTGGGCGCGAGGACGAGGACGGTGTCGTCGTCCTCGGTAGCGACGACGACGACGCCCCCGGACCGTCCAACCCGCCGCGCCAACCGGGGGAGGGATGCAGCAGGGACGGCGGAGGCGTAGGCAGGGGTGACAACGACGACGACGACTACACGCGGTTCTACAGCCTCCTTGGCATGTAGAACCGCGTGGGCGGGCGGCGAGGCGGGCGGCGAGGGAGACGGCGGGGGTAGCCCGCAGTAGTTTTTTTTTCTTTTTTTGTAAAATATGTTTAAATTTGAACGAACTTGCCCGTGTTTGCGTTGTGTTTGCGCCGAATTTGAACATTTTAAAAACCCGTGGGGGGCCGCGACTGGGGGGCATCACGCCCCCAGTGCGCGGTTTAGCGCCGGTGCGCCCCAGGGGGCGATTTTTTGCCCCTCCTGTGGGGCCAACGGCTGGAGATGCCCTTAACGGGAACATGTAAAAAATGAATATGTACAATGTATTTCTTGATTTTACAAAATAAGTCTAACATTATTATTGCTCTTTTCGTAGTTTACTGGAAGCTGAGGAGTGATGTACTGACAAGAAACATGTCAAACAAAATGGTATAACAGGGAGAATTCTAAAAGTCATAAACAAAACTACACCTAGAATATTGTCTAGGTACTGCCCTCAAATTTGGAAGTCCAATATGTTAAAATATGCCTAACAGGTGGTCGAAGGTTGTGCATTTTGCGAATTATTGTTGGTTACTTCAGTTGCGCAAAAATAACACTGCTATGGCAGCCAAGTCGATAGGTGTTAGTTTTTCTTCAGAAAGTTCAGTAGTTTCAGATTTTTTTTTCAGTTTTCCGTTAGCGCACGAAGGGCACGATCGTTGTGTGTCCCGTATGAACAGTTAGGAAGCCAGCCGCACGACTTCACCCGTGGGATGGCGCATGCACGATGGGGTTGTTGCGAGCATCTCGGCATTAATCTCGATCACTGAATAAAGGATCAAGGAAAAAGAAAAGCAGCAGAACTTGCACTGCACAAAACCACTTGTCTCTGTTCTTCTTCATCTGTGTTCAAAGAGTGAAGGGGCGAGAGTGAGAGAGGTAGGAGGTGCTCCGGCGGGCATCTCCGACAACACTTGGCATCAGAGCTTCAAGTCGTGTGTGGGACCATGTCGTCCGGCGGCAACGGTTCGAACGCCCGGCAGGGCTCGCAGACCCCTCCACGCATGAGAGCGGCGTCGCCGTCCCGGGGCAGGAGCAGGAATCTTTGTGCCGACGAGGTGGTGGTGTACCAGCAGGTGATCCGGGAGACGAGCTCCGCCGGATTCTACCCCATGCTGACGCGCACCAACTACGCAGAATGGGCTCTGCTCATGAAGGTAAACCTGTAGGCCTCGGGCTGGTGGGATGTTGTTGAAACCGGTGACGCACCTTTCCATGACTAACACAAGGCCATGGCCGCGATCTTATGAACTCTCCCGCCGGACATGGTGAGTCCGATCGGCGCCAAGGCCACTGCCAAGTAGGCCTAGGAGGCGATCGCGTTTCAGCGCATGGGTGCCTCCCGCGTGATCGGGGCGAACGCACGGTGGCTTCGACGCGAGATCGAGGGCATCTCGTTCTGTTCAAGGGAGAAGATCGATGACTTCTCGATGCGCATCTTCACCCTCGTGGCGAACCTGCGCTCCCTCGGTGACAATGTTCAGGAGTCCAGCGTTGTCGCCAAGTTCCTGCGTGGTGTTCCTCCATAGTACGCGCAGGTTGCCATCGCCATCGAAACCCTTCTCGATGTGAGCACCCTGTCTTTGGACGAGGTCATGGGTCGCCTCCGTGTCGTGCAAGATCAGATCACCGACAACGCCACCGAGTCTTCCGGCGGCCGTCTGCTTCTCACTGAGGAGGACTAGGACGTACGAAAGGGATCGCTTCAGGGGGGTGGCGGATCATCCTCTGGCGGTGGCCATGGTGGGCGTTGTGGTGGCGTTCGCGGTGGCCCGCAGTGCGGACGTGGCGCTGGCTTCGTCGACAAGAGCGGCCAAGATAAAGACACATGCCGCTACTACTGCATCCAAGGGCACTGGGCCAGTGAATGCAGAAGAAGTAGCGCAAGGAAGCTCACCTTGCGCAGGCCGACGAGGACGCGGACCCGGCGTTTCACTTGATGGAGATGGCGGGGATCACCGCGGTGGAGGCCCTTGCAGTCATGACAGCAGGCCTCGAAACTCCTGCACCGGTCCTCGTCAATGCCACCATGGCAGGGACTCTGGCCACGGGGGAGGCGAGCACCTCACTCCCTGTCTTCCTCAACAAGCAGCAGGCGGAGAACCACCTGGTTCTTGGACACTGGTGCCTCGAACCATATGACCGGGGACCGCAGCGTCTTCGCCGAGCTGGATGAGAACATCATCGGCACTATGCGGTTCGACGACGGCTCGATGGTGCAGATCTGAGGTTGCAGGACGATCGTGTTCAAGGTGGACGGCGGCATGCAGCGCGCTCTCACCAATGTCTACTTCATCCCACGTCTCAGCAGCGTGGTGAGCGTGGGGCAAATGGACGAGTTCGGCTGCGACATCCGTCTCCGCGACGGGAACATGACGATCTTCGATCCACGGCACAAGCTCCTGGTAAAGGTACACCGCGCGTCAAATCGCCTGTACAAAATGGATTTGACCCCTGTACCTCCCGCATGTCTGTCGCTGCATCATGTCGGCGAGGCTTGGAAGTGGCATGGCCGCCTTAGTCACCTGCACTTCGAGGAGATCCAACGGATGGCGTGCGGCGGACTGGTCCGCGACCTCCCTCTCGTCGAGCACACCGGCGAGCTCTGCGAGGCGTGCCTCGCTGGCAAGCAGCGGCATGCCCCGTTCCCCAGAAGGCCAATTACAGAGCTGGCAAGCAGCTCGAACTCATGCATGGCGACATGTGCGGTCCCATCACGCCGGCGACACCCAGCGGCCGGAGTCACTTCACTAGTGGAGAAAAGCCTAGCTACGGCATGCCAAAAACAGCCTTGGTGGCGTGGACACCCGATGCCATCAATATGGCATCAGTGTTAAAAATTAGCGATGGCGTTGGCACCTAGGCCATCAATATTTTGGACAGTAATGGCGTGCCGCGTTGTCCACGCCAGCAGTACTAGTCATCAGTTGTGACATCCATGTTTTGTCGACGCCAGTAATTTGATTTTCAAATTTGAAATAAAAGCTGTACAACAGTGATTTCAGCCAAAATGACAGCATAATCCAGTTAAAGAACAGTCAATAAATCAACTATAAATAGACCCAATGATAGCATTTAAGTAGGCAAAGTAACATACATAGGAATGTACAAGTTCAAATAAATAGAGGTGATAATAACATGATACCTTTCATGCATGCCAACTAGATAACTACGACTTTTCGGCGGGCGGAGTTAGGGTCATAGTCCGGAGTAAGTGAACCATCATCGCTGCCAGCAGGCTTGTAGTAGACCATAATCTCGTCACAATCGTAGTCGAGGTAGAACGTGGCTCTCTCCCCAGCCTCCATCTTGTAAGCATCTGCAAGGGCTTTCCAACCAGCGCAACCGAAGTAGGTGCGGTTTGTGTCGTTGGTGACAAGACAATTAAATTTTTGGGCCGTCGGCATCTTCAGGAGGGTGCACTGGAATGTGATGGTGGCATCAACTGGAACTTTAAACGTCTCTAAGAAGTCACGCCTTGCCCTGCAAGGGATGACCCGAGCAAAATTGAAAGAAAGAAGTAGCTAGCTAGTTACACAATTTTGGGTACAAGGAAAATTCATGGACGGAGTTCTCATTTTGCGATGACCCGCAAAACACAGAAAAGGGTTTCTCAGTTTGTAATGATTCACATAAGTGGATTGGTTAAGTGCTCAATTAGCATACAATTTTGGGTGCAACGATGACTACACTTTGTCTAGCCTACTACCCTCCCCTCTGCAGCTTTGCTACCACTAGCACCCCCGTACAATGGGCAGTTGTTGACAAATTGTATATACCTCTACTTGTATAAGTTACATAGTTGTACAAGATATGATGATGTAGCCTGGTCTGGTCCATCTTTTATAGGTTGAGAATCGTGGGACGGAAGATAATAGGTGTGTGCTAGATGAGTTGTTTCCATGTCTCATCGAGAATAGTCTCATTAACCTTAAGGTGGAACTCATATACCACTAAGGTTCTTGATTCCCTGGATTTTGAGCTTCGGTCTCTCTAGGGTTGGGTTCGAACTATGCATGGGAGGATCATATTAAACATTGGATGTCCCGTTTGGTGAAGGAATACAATGAGGAAGCCGAGTGCAAACAGAAGTCACTCATGCCAAGTGGCTTGTAGCAGGCTGCAATCAAGGCGGCCATGGTAGAAGACCTATAAACCCCTTGGCCATCACACTCTATTTTGATACAAGTGCTGGAGGGTGCGTAAAGTGTGTAACATGCCAAAAATGAACGATATTTAACTTGTCATATCTATCCATAGATGATCTGGCCTTTCATATTTCGTGCACTGAAGGATAAGACGATTCCTATTTTACACCTACGTCGCTAGTTAGAGACAAAACAGCGGCTTCATCTAAGCGCACACATGGTATTGGGCCGGCATAGTTTTGCTTTGTTTAGCTATGTGTTTTCATTGGTTATTTGTTGACTGGTTATTCATTTCATTTTTTGTAATTTCTTTCTTTTTCTTTCTGGTATTTTATTATCTTTTCTTTATTTCTTGTTTTCCATTTTCACTTTTTAAATTCATGGACATCTTCAAATATTTTCTAAATCATCGATATTTTTTAATTCCTGTTTTTTAATTCTATGACATTTTTTAGTTCATTATGTTTTTAAAATTCATGAAAATATTAAAATACATGTTTCTAAATTTCGCACATATTTTTTGAATTCTGGAATGTTTGGAATTTGATTTTTATATGTAATTGATGCATTTAATATTCCAAGAGTTTAAATTCTTGAATATTTCTTAAATCCGTGAACATTTTTAGAAATTGCGAACAAGTTTCTTTTTTGCGAATATTTTGTTAAATTACTTTCAAATTTATGAACATTCACGACTCACTTTACAAATTCATATAATTTTTTTAATTCACTAATCATTTCTGAATTCAGAAAAAAAATTAGAAAGCACTTAAAATTTTCTTGTCCATGAACATTTTTTAAAGCACAAATATTTTACCAAATCACGATTGATTTTAAAATCGTGATTTTTCCTAATTAGTGGAAATTATATTAAAATGGATGGAAATTTTTTATATTTCTTAATATGATTTTAGTTCAAGAACATTTCTGTCATTCAAAAATATTTTGTGAAATCCCTGATTTTTTAAATATAAATTATAAAGTATTTAATATTAAACTAGCTGAATAAAAAAAGACTGGAAAAGGACTGGAGAAAAAACATCAAAGCTAGTGGATAATGGGCCAGTCCACTTACTATTCAAACGCCCGCTATCTGTTTTTTTTCTTTTTGAGCGGCATCAATGCGGCTTCACTGAAACTTGGCACCCGATGCCCCATGTTTTCGGTTTTTAGTACTTTTTCCGTTATATTATCCAAAATTCATTGTGTGTTTATATACAAAAATGTTGATTGTACATTTCAGGAAATGTTCGCCCTATATTAAGAAAATATTGAACACGCTTTGAACAAATGTTCATTGTGTACTTTAAAATTGATCAGTATATATTAAAAATTATTTAAGGTGTATTTAAATATTGTTAAGCATATATTACAACAATGTTCATCGTGTACCATAAAGTTGTTCAGCATATATCACAAAAATGTGCATTCTGTATCAAAATATTGTACAATGTATAGACAAAAAATGCTCAACATGTATTAAAATATTGATCAGCATATATGACAAAAATGTTTAGTATCTATTATAAAAATTGTTCATTGTTTATTACAAGTTTGTTCAATATATATTTTAAAAAATCACATAAGTCATCATGTTTCGGACATTCAGAAAAATGTACATCCCATTTAAAATTATTTTTCATGGGTTTTCAAAATGTCTTGCTCACATTTAATAATATACAATTGAAATAAAATGTTTTGCGTACGGGTAAAAACGTTTCATACCAATAAAGAATGTACTAGGCATTTTCAAGAAAAATTCCAATGATTCAGTAATAAATGTTTGTGACATTTTAAAAAGTATTTATACAATGTAAAACAAATGTCCCCATAGGTTAACAAACATTTGCTTACATTAAACTAATTACAACATTAAACCAATTACAATGAGTATTGTTAAAAAATGTTACTGTGTATTCAAAAAAGTGTTCATTATTAACAAAAATGTACATCATATATTTGAAAAATGCCCAAAGTGTATCATAAAAATGTTTCACGCATGATCTAAAACTGTAGATTGTATATTGAGGGAAAAGAATGCATGTTTGGAAAAAAAAGGAAAACAATAAAAATCAATAAAAAAATAAAAAAAGAAAAAAATGAAGTAAAGGAAAAAAAACTAGAAAGAAACAAAAGAAAACAAAGAAACTAAAGCACAATAAAAAATTCAAAGAAAACTGATGAAAAAACAACTAACAAGCTAAAAGACAAAATAAAAACATAGAAAACCAGACCTCGATTAACTTGCAGCACGCAGCGAACGGTGCCTTGCTATTCGCCAGCACTATATGAATTGATAAGGGCGGTATATAGCCCAGGCGGTTAAACAGGGGAGCTACTATTGTGCGTTTTCAGCGCTATTTAGCGATACCAAAGCTCAAGCATGCCCTTTCATGGGCCGACAAAATAATGCGAGTAGCGCTCTGCCGCAAAATTGATTGTTCGTTTGGTTCATCGGTCAATAGTTGACTAGTTGAGCGCTCAAACATTGATTTTTGAAAAATACAAAAATAGAAAAAAAATGTTAACTCAATAGAAAAAAAATAGAAAAAAAATTTGAAAAGAAGTTCACGAATTTGGCAAAAATGATCATCGATTTTGACAAAAGTTCAACGAGTTTGAAAAGCAGTTCATCAATTTTCTAAAGAAAATCAGAAAAGTTTTAGAAAGTTCATCAATTAGTGACAACAGAGTATTCACTTACCCGTTCGTGTGACCAATGTGGTTTTGGCATTTTACCGAACATGTGGTAGGTACTGTACACACCTGCAGACTGCTGTTCGATTGTCACTCATCCAAGAAATAGTTGGAAACCGGTTGTCTACAAATTTCAAAATTAATAGAGGAATTAAGACCAAGAAAATTGATCATGCTCACATAATACACAGTCGTTGCAAGATCGAGGAGACGGCCCCAATGAGGCATGAAGAGGAGAAACACCAAGCATGCAATCATGAGCGCGGACAGTGCGGATACCTCTGGAACGACCCAGCTCATCTATCCGGAGCCAGTAGTGTGGACAGTTCGGACACCAAGCATGCAATCGTGAGGGTATTCGTCATTCCATACCTGGAGCCGACAGCGGACGGTGCGGACGAGAGGAAAGAAGAAATATGCTGCAGTAGAGATGCTAAATCGGAAGGCAGATAACCGTCCTGCTTCCGTCATCTCACGGCGGCGTCATGGGAGGGGATGGCGGTGTTAAGGAGGAGGATATGGTTGACTGCTAGCTTCTGCGACTTCTCTGCCTCGATTATCGTGGCCTGAGGGCAAGGAACTATGGAGATGATGAGGCGTGGAGATGTAGGTATGGCTACGGAGATTCTTTTTTTTGGCAAGAGTAGTTTCGTATGCTGGTAGGTCACGTAGACTTTGTTAGTGAATCTAATGGCCACGGACGTCTCCTAGCTGATCCTAATCGCCACAGACGTCTCCCAGCTGATCTGATAGATAAATTTTGTTCTTAATCTTTTGTTAGAATTGAATTACTCTTAGACCTAATAACACGGTCCTACGAACTAAAAAAACTCATATCTTTTTTTATTGAAGAGATTATATCAGCTGATCTAAACCGTAATAACTCGGTCCCACCGAGATTAACGGTTCCTAATTACTGATTAACGTGGAAATTTTTAGGGAGTCTGTAATTAGTATAGGTATAGATAGAGGTATAGATAGATAGATAGATATAGATATAGATAGATAGATAGATAGATAGATATAGATAGATATAGATAGATAGATAGATATTAATAGTGTAGATATTTTACTGTATGTGGATGAAGCACGTGGCTTCTTTTGCTTATGTTTTAATTATGTAATAATAATACTTTTTTTGCAGGTGTATGTAATAATAATACTAATGGAGACGGTTGGGTGCTTTACACTTAAAGTGCTTCCATCTTGAAGATATAGTTTTTGTCTCATTGTTTTGTGCCCACATCACTAGTTCGTGCTTCTAGGGGTGTCTATCATCCGCCGGACCGGACATGCTTCGTGTGATCTTGATCAGGAATCATGGGTCCTGTACTTGAAGGATTCCCCGTGTCTTGTCCTCTCACACGGCACCGGTTTGATTGGAGATGCAGCACATTTTCAAAGAAAGGACGGGAGAATACAAACTCACCTTTCAGTATATTTTTGAGGGGGTAAGCGGGGTATGCCAATCCATTTCTTGCAGGCACTTGTCCTGACCATGGTTAATGTAGGTTTTGTATCTCTTAAAAATCTTGGCTGATCAACCGAAAAAAAAATCTTGGCTGATTAATACAAAAAAATTAATAGTGTAGATATTTTAGTGTTTCTGGATGCACCACGTACACTTTTCAGCTTTCGTTTTAATTATGTAATAATAATGATACAAATACAGATGGTTGGGTGCATGCTTTACGTGTTTGACTGTAACGGATGTGCATGCTAGCTAGCATTCATGGTGCTGCTGTATGGTTTTGTCTCTTCATGCTGGTGCTGCTGTAAAGTTTTGTCTCTTCATACTGGTGCTGCTGTAGAGCATACACGTGTCTGTTTATTTGGGCCTCGACTTTCAGTTTCAGCACGCTCTGAATGCTCTACTTTTTCTAGGCGAGAGCACGCTCCTCACTCTCACAACGCTCCTCGCTCTCAACGCTCGGCCCTGACGGGCAAGAGTTTGAAGCGCGTGTGACCCGAGCGCGCAGCGGCGATGGCGAACGGCGACGAGGACATGGCCACCACGGAATTGATGGGGACAGAGGGGCTGAAGGTCCTTGCTGTGGACGATGATCCCGTCTGCCTCCAGACCTTGACGCAGATGCTTCGGCGCGGCGGCTACGAAGGTACGTCGTCCGGTCCATTAATATTGGATCTCTTGCCTCAGTTTGCTCTTTGTGTTCTGACCGACAGCCGCCTCGGTGCAGTGACGGCCAGCGCCTCGCCTGCAGATGCGCTGAAAGAGGTGGAGAAGAACCCGGATGGGATCGACTTCATCATGACCGTCGCACGGACGCGGGGACGAGGGATGGACGGCTTCGGCCTTGTCAAGCGCGTCGGGAAATGTTACCCTGTCGTCCTTAGTAAGTCCTCACACATGCCACACATATTTTTTTTTATAAATAAACACATGCCACAAACATATCCATGTTCCAGGTTGTTTGTAGGCATATATATACACATACTGATACTCATAGATGAAATTGTAGATCTGATAGATGTGCATGCTGCTTTTGTGCAGTGTTCTCGGGCGACGAGACCATGGAGACAAGGGAAAGGGGATTGCAGGAAGGCGCTTGCTATTTGATGGACAAGCCCCTACGTGACATGCAGATATACTTCATCTGGCAGCAAGTCGTGCGGTGGAGGCACAAAGCCGCCGGCGCAGCCACGGAGAACCCTAACCCTCGCCACAGCCAAGGCGTCCATCTGGATGACACGCCAAGGAAGAGAGGGCAAGGACTGAACGATTCCAACAAGGGCAAGGGGGCTTCCGAGGGCGGCCTGCAGCTGGGGACCACAAAGAAGAAAAAGGTCAAGTGGACTACAGAGATGCATGAATTGTTTGTCAATGCGGTCAGCCAGCTAAAGACAACAGGAGGTGCGTGAGATACATACGAAATGCATGCATGGTCAAATACAGGATAGCTACATGTGGACCATCTTTTCTTTCTCCATGCTTATCTGTTTTGTTGTTAATAAATGCATCATACTACATAGTTTATTCTTAATAATTGGGTGCTCACTACGTGTTCTACTAGTGTGGTACTACTAGATAGACATATATGGCCAAACTTGCTGACATATGAGTGATCTCTCTTGGGGTGGGGACCAGGTGATAGGGTCACGAGTAGCTCGAGAGTGTTCTCTTTTCTGCAAGCTGTATATATAAGATAGCTTCTATGCATGTGATGCATATGAGTAGTATGGGATTGTAGGTTCGAATATATTTTGGCTTGGTTGGATGAGAATAATTATTTCATTAGTAGGTGTAGCGTGGTAACTCATTGAATCGATGACATATGTATATTGGAGGAGTGGATGGTTATGTTTAGGTAGCTCTGTAGACTTGGGTTGTGACACCCCGTCATCCCCCTCCCCCTTCCACTCCCGCCGCATGTGCGTTCTCTCGGTGCTCCCCTTGCTCCCCGGGCCCTCACCACATCCCCCAGTCCACTCACATTGGCTTCACCACCCATTCCTGGCCTCCTTGGTTGTCCACGTCTAGTCGTTTGAGCAGCAACTTGAGCTCACCGTCCCGGTCAGCACCTACCTTCTAGGGGTTCGTCCGGGAGCATCTACTCTCCCTCGATGGCCAATTTGTTTTGACATCCCGGTTGTGCTCTAGCCCTTTCCCTTCCCCTGCTTTGACTACCGCAACCTCATCTTGGTCATCGGTGCATTGACATTCTGGATTGTCTTACCTCGCATCGATTTTCATGACTACTTGTGTTGGATTTGTCTTCCAAAAAGCTATTGCCAGCCCCACGGTGGCCAATTCATTATCTCCCACAATGATCTACACCATGGTCGTAGCCTCCTCCACTTCCACTCGTCCTTGACCATTGCGCATCCCCTGTTCAAACTGCACTACTGCCATAGGGATTGGGCTCCACTTCCAGGAGTGGGCCGTTTGCTCCTGGGTCTATGGCAGTTGGGCAGTTCCTTGGCAACGGCTGCAGTGTTGCTCTGGTTCCCCCTGCTGCCTGGGACCACCAACACTTGAGTGTTGTAGCGACTAGGAGAGACAACTACCGTGACCTACCCCATCTTCTCTCATCTACATTAATGTGGTCGCTCCCCCTCACATTCCTAGCCCCTGCCCCTAGCCCATGTGATTCATCCACCCCACCACTTGACACCTCGCCTCCTCATGTGCACCGCATGCTCCAGCCTCGGTTAGCATGTTTGTTGCCTCCACTATATAAAAGAACATCTCCCTCACTTACGCATAGATTGCCTCTTCCCAGCCCTAACCATCTCCGCTAAAGGGCCTCGCTCCTCTCCCAAAGCATATCACCAAGCGGAGCTCTCTAGCCCCTAGGGCCACTCCCTCTACTTAAGCCACAGTGTCAAAGATTGCCGAGAACCCATTTTCTACATTCGTCATAGTTGCTCTGGGCAGAGGAGGGTGTCCTGCAAGGTTCCGGCCTTCGTGTTTTCCTAAACATGCATGTCTTTCCCATCCCCGAGTCTCCGTACAAGCCCCGCTCCCAACCTCCCCCGACCTGGATGGTGCTACTTCCTCTCCACTACCGCACCACGCCATGCCAAGCGAGCTATGCTGGGAGATCACATGGTGCCTGGTTTTGTTGTGGTCCAGGCCATGCTAGCGTCGACGCCACCAGGAACGATCCGGCCTTCGGCCTAATTTTATCAACTAAAGGCCTGGGTTCATCTCGGCGCCTTTTTCCTGCCCCACATCTAGGGTTTGTTTCTCCATCACCAACTCATACGGCCCATGCAATGGGCAAGAGAGAGGAGTGTTTTTAGAGAATATTGCTGCTATGGGCAACACATCGGCAGCTGTGGGCCTCGGTGGGCAATTTTAACTTTGTTTGTGACGCTGAAGTGCGGGAAGATTGTCGGCGTTCTGGGAATGGGGGTCCCCAGACTTGCCTGCCTGCGGCCCATGGCGTGGCTGTGCTGGCAGGTCTGTACGGCCCATCATCATCAACAAGGCATTCAAGACCCTCACGAGGGGCTAAGCCTCGCGAGGCGGACGTCCCAAGACCTCCTTAGGAGCGGCCTCACCAGGCTGCCTCGTGAGGAGCGGAGATATCAAGGCGGGGCGAAGCTCGCGAGGCTCTCGTGGCGTGAGCCATGACGATCGACACCAGGCGGGCGCCAGCGCGCAATGTCCTTGTTTCCTCTTTGGTGCTAAGGAGGCAAGCGTAGGTGCGGAGTACCGAGGCATCAGGCAAAAGGTTTCCATATCGGTGCAACAAGACCAAGACCAGAAGGACGGCAGGATGGAGGTCACCATGGAGCCTAGCACGGCGTCACCACCAGAGCCTTTGGCAGGCGAAGACCACCTTTTGTGAGGACAGCTTGTACTAGTTGTCCCCTTTCAAATTGGCCGCCGTTGTTGGCTCCCTTCCCGCTCAATATTTGGGGAGAGGACCATGGCCTATATAAGTAGGACTAGCCACCACCTAGAGAGAGGGATCGAAGGGAGAGAGAGAGAGAGATCAAAGGAGATAGGATCTGATAAAAGGCCAACCCTTGGCACACCAAGCACAAGAACACCTCAACCTTAGGAGGCTGTTCTTCCCCTTGTTTGGTTCATCATCAGCCCAAGAGGTGATCCACCACCACCGCACTGGAGTAGGGCATTACACATTGTTGAGGAAATCGTTAACTGGTAGCTGCTCGATTGGCTGGCGAGTAGGGGATTAATCAGTGAATCGGCAAGTTAATCGGCCATTTAATCAATTAATCGGGCGATTTTTCAGTTTATCGGCTACTCGGTGACCCTACGAGTAGGGATTAATCGGCAAGTTAACTGGTTAATCGGATGAATTCTTGAACAGGGGTATTACACCACATCGGTGGCCTAAACCAATATAAACCTTGTGTCTTTGTGTTGCGAGTGCGTCAAGTTCGTCCGCGAGACCTTAGCGAGCTAGGGCGTAGATCGGTAGGAGGGAAAGAACTTCGCGCGCACCCCAGAGTTCGAACCTCAAGGGTTTGCTGAAACCCGTGATCCGACAAAGAAGACAACTTCAATGCCCACCAACGCCCTCCTCTTCAATGACTACATCGACGCTGCTACTTTATTCGAGCTACCTCTCCTCGACCGTGTCTAGCTTGATGAAATCCTGACCCC
>NC_041390.1:5313526-5325950 GCF_002162155.2 Triticum dicoccoides | reverse complement strand
CACACGTCAAGATGGATACGTTCCTTGTGAACAACGATGGGTGCTCGATCATGCCGGACTCTGTAGTCACCTGCATCCCCTCTCACGCCTTCGGGCACATCCCTATCGTCATCATCACTACTTGTCACGACCGGTTTTCCAGACATAAATTTCCAGAAAATGGCCGTTGTGCTCACCAGCCCCAGGATTACTGTTAGCTGATGAGGCACCAACTTGTTACAGAAATTCCAAGCATAAGTACAAAATGTGTAGTACAAGACCATTGTGGCCTATGAGTACATCAAATGGTTTTCTAGTGGCTGATGGCGGAAGCGGTTTGTGGATCATCAGTGTATGGGACTCCATTTCCCACGGGAACAGTTGACCAGGTTAACTCCTATCTTCGCGAGGCTGCTATCACCGTTGCTTAGTTTCCGGAGCTGTCACCGCAACGCTCCTCTCCAGGCAGAAATCTGGCCAAGACAATAGCCAGGGACAAGCCAGTGAGTACTTTGAATGTACTCGCAAACATTATGAACACTGGGATAATATAATTGATAATCATGCACTGAAATATTCCATGATCACATCGTCAGTCACAAATAAAATATCTTTTATGCATGCAAGCAGGTTATTTATATGCAACATGAATAAGCAATAATAGAGTGGGAATAAAATGCCGCAGTCGGGCGTCTGAGCGACACCACATAAAGGGCTTTTAAAAGAAATGCCACAGTCGGGCGTCTGAGCGACACCACATAAAGGGCTTTAAAAGAAATGCCACAGTCGGGCGTCTGAGCGACACCACATAAAGGGCTTTTAAAAGAAATGCCACAGTCGGGCATCTGAGCGACACCACATAAAGGGCTTTAAAATAAATAACAAGCATTGCCACAGTCGGGCGTCTGAGCGACACCACATAAAGGGCTTACAAAATAAATAATCACAATCAATATCCAGGAGGTAGAACCGTCCCAGGGATACTCAATAATACAAATAATGCAACAGGTTAGTCCATCACAAAATAATAATCATGGTCCTCACAAGTAACCAGTCGATATCCAAGTTTGGTTTAACAAAATCTCCTCTGAAGACCGACACTAAGACCAACACTTGACCCATCCCAGACTGTAATCCTTAACCATGGACACGGCTATTCGAATAGGTTTTCATCTCTGCAGAGGGTGTAATCTTTACCCACGAGTAACGGATTCCTTTAGTCCATCGGGACTAATTCCGTCTACGGCCTTTTAGTTGAAAACACGCCTAACTTGCACACACCAACTTAACTCATCGGTGTCTGGAATCACCCACGACACTTGTTAAGTCAAACTCTAAGTGGGGAGGCTACAACCTCGCGTAGCATGGGATCAAATTTATATCGCGCGCTCTAAGGGGTGGCCTCCCCTCTCGGTCTCAACCAGAAACACCCATGCCCCCGGACCAGGTGGCATGCCTACCGGCTACAACCGATATCTTCCACCATGGCCTCTCTGTACGGTGTGTGCTTGAAAGGGGTTGACGACTTACTGAACCATACTCTACCTGCGGCAGGGACAAGTGATAGTACATAGCAAGTATGGGGGTTACTGGAAACAAGACTCGGTCTACGGTCGACTCAGGAGGTTTATAAGTTCCCTGCATGACATGTAAACAAATATATTTCAATCAACAAAATTCACCACTCAATATACCTTACCATGCCATACCGGACATAACCGTCCCGACGGGGACCGGCGACAAGCTCACGCCTACCCAAGGCCGAGGCTTTCCCGGATTCCTTTCCAACATGCATGCAAGGCACATGAGGATGATTACCACCACAATAATATTCATTTCCAACAGCAAGGAAATCACTGATATGCTTCCATGCAAATGATCATGTCACATGAAATAACAAGTCCTCCGAAGTAAGGTGGTGTTATAAACGTGTCAAATAACACACCAAAAACATTATGCCGGGGTTCAGAATGCTTGCCTTTAAGTTGTGGAGGGGTGAGGTGCTCTCCAAAACTTTTGAAAGTTTCTTCTCTCTCTCCAAAATCCTATTTTAAAATATATTTGAATTAACACACATTTCAAAAACAGTACAAAAAAGTTGTTTGGAAAATTTTCAAATAAATCTTAAAATAAACTAGACAATATTTGAGAGATGTAGGAAAAAGAATTAATTCATTTGGAGTTATATTTAAAAAGTTATAGCCAGTCAAAGATTTGGTCAAAATCTGTTATTTGAAATAAAACAGAAAAGAAAACGTTTCAGAGGGGAATACGTTTTCGGAGCGGGGAAAACGTGCTGGCGTGGATTACGCCTCCACTTACTCCAGCGTGGACGGCGCGCGTCTCACTGACAGTGGGCCCGCCTGACCCACCGGTCATGTTTGACCAGTCGCCTTTCCCTCTCCTTTCTCTGTCCCGAGCGGAGGCGGAACTCCGGCGATCGCCGCCGGCGATTGGCGGCTCCGATCGAGAAACCGAAGTCATCCACGGGCTCAGGGGGTCGAGGTGGTCCCGCCGGTGGGTGTTACGGTCTCGGGGGTGGACGGGGTCGTCGGCGGTGAGCTTCGCGGCGGACGGAGAGCTTCGGGAGCAGAGTGGTTTTGGGGCTACGGTGGTTCTCGATCAAAATCGAGTAGTGGGAATGGTTCACGGGAGGATGAGGGGGCTCTTGGTGGAGAGAACGGAGAGTGGGAGGCCCTGGTGGTGCCGAATTGGCCGGGGCAGTGGCGGCAGCTGCAGTTGCCGGAGATGAGGAAGGAGACCTCCCCGGATCGATTGGCTGCCACGGGAGAACTAGGGGAGCATTCTAAGGTTGCCTGTGTGCTTGAATGGGTTCGGGGCCTCCTTTTATAGCTCGTCGAGGTCGGTTCTGCGGCGGCCGTGTATAAGCTCTCCGGCGAACCGCCTCTCTGCAGCTAGGGCAACGTGGCGGCGACGAGCGCTAGTGGACACACTCGTGGATGAGCACGCGCTGTTCCAGGGGCCAGGTGGTGAGCGGAGGAAGGTTCGGCGGTGCCGACATGGGCAGAGGCTGTCGGGCGGCGGCGGCGGCTAGCTCTTGGCTTGTCGGGCGTGGCGAGGGGCGGCTTGGCGCGTAGCGGTGAGAAGGGGAGTGCGTGGCGTGGTGCTGCAGAGCGGCCAAAACCGTGGGGGCCAGCGTGTCGGCTCGGCGCACGTGCGTGCCAAACGCACGCTCTGCTCGCGCTCCGGGCGTGCACGGGACGTGCTCGACGTAATGCCAGAGCATGCTAGAGGTCGAGGTTGAGGCTGGGAAGAAACAGGACTAGGTTAGGGTTAGATAGAGGGTGAATGGGCATGGTGGTTAGATCAGGTGGCCAAGTTCACAATGTAAACTTGAATCCATGCCAAATCTGGCTATGCACTCAAAGTGTTCGACAAAATGCTAGGGGCACTTAGGCAGGTCTTGGAGTG
Organism: Triticum dicoccoides; assembly: GCF_002162155.2. NCBI lineage: Eukaryota > Viridiplantae > Streptophyta > Magnoliopsida > Poales > Poaceae > Triticum > Triticum dicoccoides. The sequence continues at coordinate 5,322,539 of NC_041390.1, read as the reverse complement.
GCCAAAAACTCCAGATGGTGGTCTCTTTAGATGTACAAGAGGGTGGTGAGGTTAGTTTGCCAAAAGCAGAAACTTGCTAGTGCAAGTTTTGCAAAACTTCAATTCTGGACAGGAAATAAATGACATTATTTCATGAACCAAAAATTAATCCAATGGGTGCATGCTCCTGGATTTAGGGGTTTGATAGGGCTATCTACAAGTGGGAGAAAGCACGAGATTATTGGAGCAAAATTAAATAGGGTTGCAGTAGAAATCACAAGGCTGGACCAGAATGGAAAAGAGGTTGATTCACTCAATATTTCAAAGAACGGCACTAGGTTTTTTGCATAATGTTGAATCATATGTTACTACTAATATCCCATAATTTTGGTGGAGGCTAGAAAGAATTATTCAAAAGGGTTGTAGTGCAAATTGCACTCTGGACCAGAGAAGAAAGATTGAGTGTAGAGCTCAAAATATTTCATGAATAAGAGATATTTTTGTATAAAAATGATTTAAAAACATCACATGACATCTCCAAATTTTTGTGGGAATTTTAAGTGAATCTATCAAATGGTTGTAGTTCAAATATGGCAATTTAACCTTGAAAAACCATTTTCAAGAAAGTAAAGATCAAGCAACTTAATTATTTAATTAGTTATATTAAATAAGGGAAAGTTTCTCTTGAGAGATTAAATATGTCCAATGACATATTTGAAAAGTTTTCTCTTTGGGAAAAACTCATCATAACAGGGAAGGAAATGATTTAAAAATCAAAATGGAGCTCAGATATTCAAAGTTTTAATTCCTGGCAAAATTTTTAATTCATTAAAACAAGGCCAAATTTTTGGGGTGTCACACTACTACGACGGTTCCATGTGCTACCATCTTCTGGTTCAGTGGGAAATGGGTTGGGTACCTTGTTTTCCATGTGGTTGCCACTTCGATAGCGCCCCTGACCTATAGCCGACCCATTGTCTCGGGTTGCATCTGAAGCGGATCTGGAGTGGGCTTAAGATTTTTCAAAGAAGCTCAAATACCGCAATGTCATCGTCAAGAACTGTACATCACAACCCTTTTCCACGATCACCTAAAGGAGAAAGATGGTCTCCCTAACCCTAAATTCCTCTTGCACTCTACCTCGTGAAACACTCCCTTGCCCCCCATGAACACTGTTGTGTGGAATTTTGGTGGTATAGGAGCAAAATATGCTTTTGCAAACTCGGAGATGGGACTTCAACTTCTTCCATGGCCGTGTGTCAACCCAATTCTGCAACAAGTAGATCGCATGCCTCAATCTTAATGGGGTTAAGCACCACGCCCATCGCGAAACGAAATGCACGACTTCTACCATCTGCTCCCGGGCACGAAGATATCGGTTCACGGCAACATTAACCTCCAACTCCTCATGACACACACACTCTTGAATGCCTTCCAGGCGGTGTTGCTTGTGTATCCGCTCTCTGCATCTGAGCTCAAGGCAGTTGTCTTTGGAATGAAGCCTGACACTACTCCAAGCCCTAATGGGTATTGTCTGATTTTCCTCAAGCATGCCTATGGTCACTTCTCCTCAATCGTACCGCTCTCACAAAATTGTTCTACAAATAGGAGGCTGATTATCCGACATCAACACATCCTTCATTGCCCTCCTGCTCAAGGTGGACACTCCCACTTCTCTGACAAATATTTGTCGCATCTCATTGCAAAACTGCCCTCCCCCATCCAAAGATGTTGTCGTGAGTCATGATGTCTCACCAAAACCGTACATTCCTTTCCTTGTGCATTTTCAGCAGCCATGCTTTCTCCATGGGCGATGGATCTTTGAAAATTCCATCGTCCCCGTGAAGCTCGTGCAATGCTTCAGTAAGTACAGTGTGCCGGCGGTGGTGCTCAAGCTTCACTTCAAGCAGCATTAGATTCCATGTCTTAGGTGGCAATAGTGGTTTCCCTTCCCTCGGGCGAAAGTGGATTTAGGACCACAACACGTCAAGTCGGTCTGTAGTCATCATCAATGGTATCCCCAACAATTGTATCACTACCGAAATGGGCTCCATTAAGAGATCCCTTGTCCCCTACCTCTTCATCCTAGTTGTGTATGTTCTCCAGTTCCTCGTCCTCACCATTGGTGCCAACGATGTCCACCAAACACCCCCTCGTCCCCTTATTGTCGTGCCCAGTGCCGCTATATTTGGATGACATCTTCGCGACAATCACCGGCCTCACCCTCAACTTTTCCAAGTGCACGTTCATTCCTCTCAATGTCGCATTAGAGATTGCCGAAAAACTGGACTCGGTGTTTGGTTGTCTGGTGTCCAGCTTCCCGCAATAGTACTTGGGCCTCCGCTCTCCATCCACAAGCCCATATCATCGACCTCATCCCTCCCATTTCACTTGTACACAAAGGAGTCACTAGGTTGTGTGGCACACCGCTTTCCTCAGCTGGCAAGGGTAATTTTGTTGAAGCCATCCTCACTGCCCTACCTACCTACACCATGGGTCTCTATAGCTTATTGAAGCGCATGCCGCCTCTGTGAAGAGATAGCAATCGATTTTCTAGGACAATGTCACCAGTGTACCTAGTGCCAAGTGCAATATCGTCTGGATGGAGATCAACAAGCCGTGGAGACATGAAGCGCATTGCTTTCTGGTGGGGTGAAGAGACTTGAGTCTTGCTTCCCCGTTCTCTACACGCACTTCATCGGCCCCAAAGCATGCATTGCGTCTACCCTTTTGTGCATTGAAGACCACCGACTAACTAGTCTCTCTGCGGTCATGCACACCGAGATTGGCAACCTGTGTGATGAGTTGGGGAAGATATCACTCTCATCTAAGGTGTCGAACCATCGCATCATGCACCTCTCTGATGCCTCATTCATGGCACATATGGTGTATTAATTAAGCATGGCGATGCATGTTGTGGACACCATCGCCCCCCATGATCTAGCATAGCTACACCCCTATAAATGTAAATTATTCCTTTGGTTCTTCCATCATCAGCAACTACCCATCTCCACCACCGCCATAACATTTGCACTGTAGCATATGTCTTTTGTTGTGGTGAAGAAACCTTGAAGCACCTGCTTCAGGCATGCATCCACGTCCATGCCATTTGGGCATTGAATGTGCCTATTGCCACCATGCTGGAGGTGGTGTGCCTTATCAGCACCCTCGACCTCACGGATCACCCTCGCCTATACCCCATAGTCTGCCTTGCCATCCTCAGGAACATTTTGGAGATCTAGAATGCCTAGATGTTCGCAACCAGCATGCTCCCTTTTTCTATTATTATGGGAAAAATTGACATTAATGTCCTATTTTGTCTGTGGTGACACTCACTTATGATCTATTAATCGATCTTAGAATTTTGGGTGCTGGGCTTCGCTGCCTTGCCCTGGTACACCTTTCATTTCCTTGGTTGTTGCCTGCTTGTCAATGGCCTAAAACTGTGTAGCTCTGATATTCTGCCATGATTACGGCTAATGAAAATGTTCATTTGGGCTTTCCCCCTAGTGACCTTTCGAATAATAATCATATCGAATATCTTCTGTTAGGTTAAAAATTCAATTATTTATATGAACTACTCTAATTCTCAAACAAGGCATGTCTAATTATATATGTTAGTCATCTCTTCTTGCAAGCCACAAGAGACTATTTTTTCAAGACAATCACAAGGTAGAAAGGATTCCAATCTTAATATATTACTTCAAAGGCATTACAACACCAGACCCTTGACATCTCCTTCAGGAGGTCACTGGTCAGGATACATATGTTGTGACCTTACAATACAGTGCTCTTTTATGGTGTCCTATAATTAATATATGCCATTCAACCATGGAGATCAAACTTCCCAATGTGATGTATATTGGTGGAATAGTTGGGTTAGAAGTAGAGACAACACTGCTCATTCGTGGCAAGCAGTATATGTAATTTGAGCACAGTTTGGGAATATCCTAGTTTTTGGCCCGCTAGCTGATCGAGGTGACACACCCATTCTACTTCTTCTTAGGTTTTGATAGCGGGTTGCCTCTTTTCCGTAGATGAGGAGCTCATCGTCGTCAAGGAGCAGGCTATACAGAAAGTATCTCATCTCGCAATAACACATGGAGACGACGTACATGACATGTGCCAAGGGAGTCATGACCGCCATGATGTGGTTCAGAGTGCTTTCACCACTCTTGGTGCCCAATGGCCTGTTTGGTGGTGACTTCAGTGGAGCTGCTAAGTGGCTACTGCAAAGGACCTGCTACAACTGCATCAACATAACAAGCGACAAGCCGAACGACGATATCTATGATCGTAAGTTCGATTCATCCATTGGCTTGTTAATAAGCATATGATCAAATTTCTGGAGAATTATACATTGGAAATTCCCCTTTGTAGATTGGCTATGTTCAATTCAAATTCAAAATTTTAGTTGTATATTAATGCATGCTTGAAATTCAGCGATGGCTTGGTAGTTGTGGCAGCTGTCACCTGGAAGAAATTTTTATTGCCACATATTTTCTACGTTGCAATAATACAGCTAGGGCTTAGATAATTGAACCCCTGATCAATAACAAGGTCATGAACTTGCAAACGGTTGCGAGGTCATGGATGTGCCAGCCTATGACATTGACTAGATCACAGACATGCAACATTGAAAGGGGGGGAGCTAGATGCTAGACGAGCACAGTGGGAGCTAAATGAATAGAGCAAACCAGCATGAAGAGGATGAAAAGAGGAGATTGATGTTTTGTCCATGTATGTACAATATAGGATGAAATATTTCCCATTAGGCCCTTACAAACAAAGAAATTTGTTTTCTATGAAAAATAGGGAAGTTCTATATTGCCCTAATAAATCAATGATGGGATTAGATGTATATCGCTCTATTCCTAGCAGTAGGGGTATGGTAAAAAAATCTCATAATAAAATCATGCAGATGTTACAACTTTACATATGGATAAAATTAAGGAGGGCCGAGATTGTCCATGACAAATCATTTCCTAGACGATGAGCACGGCAGCCACCACCACATGAACAATCACATGTGGTGCAGGGAGGTGCTTTGTATGTATCATCGAAGATCGAAGATCAAAGATGATGCAAGAGACCACACCTAGAACAAGAAACTCATCACAATGCAATGAATATCGCCGTTGGATAGACTTGATCTTGCACAAAAGCACAAAGATATTCTTGAAGGTAATATAGGAACAATAAATTTGAACACGATCACACCGTGCGGCAGTGCCTCTCGATTCCAATATTACGAGATCAGTGAGCACAGAGACCAATGTCAATGCTTGGTGTTGGGATTCCTTCCACTCAGACCCATGCCCAATAGTATCATGAGTAGAACAAGTTCATGTGTCAGCAGCAATGAACCATGCCATGGTGGAACCTGGGAAAGAGTTAGCTCCATTAGCACATCTCAAAGGCGGTTATTGATTCTATGGTGATACCGTTGAGTTTGGCTCACACACATAAGGAGTATATGAAGGGACATGGAAAATTCTATATAGTGGCAGACGTGTTCAGTTTGACTCTCTATACTTTTGTTGGGCGACTATTAGTTTGTTAACAGTTAACAAGAGTTTTCTTACCACCTTTTGGTGGTGCCACGAGGTACCAACTTTCAATAGCTAATACAGATATGTCTTCAAGATCTGTCTTGTATTCATAGATGTACCATTGTTATGAATACTCCTCCCAAAGTCTTGTAGCCCATATGATTCTACTCTTAGACCATTTCTATACACATAATTTAGTTTCAAAGGATTCAATATATTTATTCAGCATGGATCCATCATTTCAAAATACACATAGTATTCTACCATATTTTGGATGGTACGATAAGGTACCAGAAGTCTAGTACATACTCACCTAAAATAGATATCTCTTAAGGATACACCTTCAGTTGGAGTACACTACTATCATATATGAACTTTCACCCTTAATCTAGTTTCCCATACATCCACACTCAGAGGCCCATTCTACCAACACAAGAAGCTCCCTCCAAAAGTATTCGACGTGTTACAATCAGCATGGCCCAAAATGGTTCATGCAGGGGAGTCAACAGGTGTCAGTACATCGAGGATAGCTTGTAGCTCATTATGTCATACATGTTTAGGTTCATATATCTTAAGATATTACTAGTGTGTGATGGTTAATTACTCATGTTCCGTAGCTTCTAAAAGTTACTATGATCTTGTACTCACCTAAGTCAACATTGGCTTGATCTCCTCAGGGCAAGCCTACACAACATCCCACTCTTGTCCTAGTATGTTCATTGCAATGGAATTTAATAATCCAATATCTATCATTTGGCTTTATCATGGAAAACTTTTCGCATGAATGCACTTTCATTATACTACTAATCAAGTACATTCAGAAATAATAGTATAACTTATTGCAACTCCACCATCAATTGGAATATCAAAAAATTGCTAAAAAAAATTCTCTATCTATCACATTTCATCTACATTCCCATGGTCAAACTATGAATAAATAGACAATTTGGCTTCACTAAAAACATTCACTCACTAGGTTCGACAAGGAGGCTCACACATGGGAGACGATGACCAAGTTACATCAAATAAAAGACTAAAATGTGCGAGTATACAATCCAATGGTCTTCAAATATCATTATGTCCCTAATGTTGCCAAGGCTATGCTAGACCGGTAACTTATGGAAGTGTCTACCACCTACAACAATTGCAATGACACACTTGGGGTAAGCTGGGGGTAGTTGACTTGATTATCCTGGCTTTCCTCATTGACAAGTCTCTATCAAACCTCTACTATCTGCCCCCCACCTTGCCAAGGCAATCACTATGTAATGAATATGAACTTCCTACCATATTTGGGTGGTACAATGAGGTGCTAATAATATAGCTAGAACATATCAATAAGAATATACACCTCTTACCGTTATCCCATTATCATACATTCCTATGTCGAAACTTTGAATAAACATACAAATAGATTAACCTACCCTACTTGAATAATACATAAGGTTTTTTCTTATGTTTGTTTATTCCATCATCCCAGTCCACCCCCTTTTCCAGTTTTGACAATTTTTCTCACCTACTTTCCTTGAGATGTCTCAAATGTCCACGCCTTACAAGCTTACCAAGTAAAATAATGTTTTCTACGGTAAGTCAATATGTAGTGACATAATTGCCATTCATAGTTTTTTTGTGCATGGACATCAACAATAAAATGACATATAGATCATGGAGAATACATACAAAATAATTTTGTAACATTGTGAGGCACGACCTTATTGTATATTACTTAGTGAAATTTAAAAGTTTAACACATTGGTCTTAATAGGCATGTATCATGCATGAGAAAAATGGAGCTCAGTATGTGAAATAAAGTCCTAGAACACTAAATGTGGTTACCCATGTTACCACAATTATGCTAGTCTAACAACTTTTAAAGCATCTACGGCCTCTTCATCACCTATATCGACAATACAAGTGACACGCTTTGAGTGAGAAAAGGAAGCTTCCTTAGTTGCACCACTTTGTTCATTGACAACCCATTGAGGCTTCATAATATTTCATCCAACTTTTCCACAAAAAGTGTTGGTTAGAGTAAGCTCAGTTTTATATTATGTGTATGTGGTACCATGCGTTATCAATAATATACTATTATTCACAAGAAATGGATGTCTTGTTAAGATCTTCTATTTATAAGAATGTATACATAGATGATCTGAACTTTTCCCTTATATCATTTTACCCCTATGTTCCTGCATTTGGGACATGTCAAATCTCATGAGGAGGTTTTTCTAAAAGTACTCAACTTGTTGGCTTCTGCATGCTCCAACAGTTTGTGCATGAGAGGTGGCAGATAGCATTACATCGAATAAAGGCAGGGGCACGTGATATCATATCATGCTTCACTTATATTGGGAAGTCATCTATGTTCTAGTTTACATGCCATTCTAGACCTTCTTAAAGTGCCAATCCTTGCCTAAGTCAACAATTCGAGTGATACCCTTGATGTGAGCCAAGGCAGCTACCCTATATATAATACTTTCTTCATTTCCATGGGAGCGGAGTCTCCAGTGTCTATCCTCCATGTCTGCCATAGAGAACGTTTACATACAAACACTCAAAATTCTACCATGTTTTGGTTAAAACATGACGCACCATTAGTTCAATGCAATCTCTTCTAAAATAGATACCGCTTGAAGATGTACCGATGGTGAGAATTGAGCAAGAATTGTTATGAACTTTGTCCTTTGTTCATGACAACCATGATTCGACCTTTGAACTACGTCTAATATCGCAAGTAGATTCATCTAGCAAGCACTATGCATTGGTTTCGACAAATCCTAAAGGTTCCCATATGCGATACTTTAGGAGGCACGCCGTTGAACCATGGGTTATGGAGATCGTGTGATGGTATGTAGGCCTCAAAAAGCCTCTCGTGTTTCCTATGCCAGTTCAGTTGCTCATAAAAAGTTTCTACGTCCTCTTCCTCACCTAGGTCGACAATGGCAATGAATCCCCATGGGTGAGCTTGGGAAATTGCCCTAGTTTTCCTACTTTTTTCATTGAAAAGGGAGTCGAGATTGCAATATCTATCCTCTGATTTCTAGATACTGAGGAATGAGTGGCGAACACATAATTTATACCATATTTGAGTACCAAGACTAGAATGGTTGAAAGCCCTCTCACCCAAAAATAGATACATCTTTAAGATCAACCATTTTTTAAATATAAGTAGGGTTGTAAGACACCAATTTCTTCAGTCTTGTGACCATATGTGTTCGTCCTTCTAGACCACACCTAAACACATATGTGGCTCCGTTTAAAATGATTTGACAGGCTGGCGTCAGCCATCCAGGCAAATTGCATTTGAGAGGTGCCATCCCCAAATATGGAAAATCATTGATTGTAGCACTACAAATTACATGTTGGTTCACGTGGGGGTAGTGGACGCACAATGGAGTTAGCAAAAATGTTGTAATTGTGTGTGTTTGACAGAGATTTAGAGCGGATAACTTCGTTTGGGGTTTATGCTTGCAAATGGATTT
>NC_041390.1:5294658-5313179 GCF_002162155.2 Triticum dicoccoides | reverse complement strand
GAGATGGAGGGAAAGGGGTAGATAGAGAGAGAATGTCCAAAAACATTGTAGCTAATTAGCTATACATTTGTATCACAAACACACCTAGGCAATTCAGTTTACTCAAATACAAAATAAGTCTAATTCATGTAGAACATTTTGACCCTTTAATTACCCCCCGTGTATACGCAAGCTAAATTATCACATATTTGACAGGATTTATTCATTTTTTTAACAAAAAGGTTTTCTTTTTTCCCCATGTATAACTTATCATTTGCAAGTCCATTAATGCATAACAAATTCATTGCTTCTATATCTTTGTCATTTTTGAAGCCTGTATTTGGACAAATATAGATAAATATGATAACACATAACATGCATATGTACCTCTCTGTATCACATTATAAACGAAATGATATGGTGATTTTATGAACGCTTGTATGTTGCTGAAAGATTTCAGTTATCCCTGTCCTATTGCAAGTTTTAATATTTTAATTTTATTATAAAAAATTGAGGTATAGCGCGCTAAATGAGCTAAATAGTGCTAAATGGCTTAGCGTGATGCCCCACCAAATGATATAGTGTCGTTATAGCGTTGAGAAAGCGTGCTATTTAAAACAATGATCCCTTCACTTATGTAATACTCGTTGCATGCTTTATTTGAATTAGTTGCCCAACTCTGATCATTTATATGCTTTCTTATTACAATTGGTATGTATAGTCAAGGGAATTTTTAGGGCGAACTTAGTATGATAGACCTGAAATAAATAAAGCGCATTTTTGTGATTTTTCTATCTTTCTAAGCTCTGGCCACTTATATTTTTTCCTTTTCTAATACAGACGACACGCCAAACAATATAAGAGAATTTTTGGAGATTGACGGTATATATGTAACTACAGCTCAAGTCAGTAGCCATCTACAGGTAAGATTTAGACTACCTAGTTGATGTTTCTTTAATCTGAAACCAACCAGCAGATCAAATTTATATGACCATGACATAAATTTTCAGAAATGGTACCCTAGTAATCAAGCACCCATTTATTGATGTTTTTACAATATTTGAAATTTCAGAAATACAGAAGCGACTGTCGTAAGGGTGGGCTATCAACCATGCCAAGCTCTAGGCCACCACATTCTAATAATACTTCCAAGAACTATTCGGAATCTCAAGAAAGTGAGGGAAGTTACAGATTCCATATGAAGTCCCAAGGAGCAAGAGATATTAACCAAGCCAGTTGGCTAAGCGGTGGTGCATCACAAGTTGACTATGGCATTCTTGGAAATGGGAACCACTCAACTAATCTTGGTGCAGGTGCTACTTATGGTCATGGTTATCATCATGCTAATGGCATTGGCGACATAAATGGTGATGATCATCATTATGCTACTCTCAGTGCTAATGATTATGATCATCATTATGGTAAAGGCAATAATAAATCTTATGGTTATCCTCACGGTAATTCTAGTGATAATAATTATGGTAATGGTAATGAGGGTAGTGGTGGAGTTATAGCAAGTGGAAGCATGGTAAGTGCATCATTGTCGTCCAACCTAGCACCAGCAGTACAACATGGAATGCGTGGAGATGCTTCTGCTGGTCAGACCAGTGCAGTGCAGCCTCAAAACCTTGACAGTGTTTTTCTTAACTGGGGCAACACTAGTTCTTAAACAGCCGGCACATCAGATGGAGGTGGTGTAGTGACAGACGGGATGATTCGTGGGCTAACTATGGAGGAAATAGAAAACCTTATGAAGCACATGTACGTACTATTCTCTATATTTGCATGCATGGGTGTCTTCGTTTCATTGTCCCTTTCAAAATTTCATCATTTTTCCTGTACCATTGCACCCCATTCCATCACAAAATTATTTTGTACAGAGCCTTTTTACGGTACATTTTACTACTAGGGGGAGCAGCATTAGCCCCATCTTACCGTTTAGTTTCAACGGGGGTAACATAAAGACCATTCACATCCATGTTCTTTTAATTCGGGATGCATTTTCACCCGAAACTGTTGGACTAATTGCTTCACAAGGGCCAATGTCTATCAGCCACCCTCACGATCACTGTTAGCTCCCTCTGCCACCTGATCTCATCATCCTTGCTGCCACCGTGCACCGTCGCTGTGATGTCTCTCTCGGCTCCCTTCACCTCCGTTCGTGTGTGTCTTTCCTTGGCAAGAGCATTGCTGCAATTTTTTTACTAACACATGTACCATGTGTGTGCGTCTATGTAACATTTTAACATTATTTTGTTTCATCTGAACAACTATGCAGGTAGTCAATTGGATTAATGGGTTTTCAAATCACAAAAATGTAAGTTCTTGATTTCTTTGTGTTAATATAAAATTTTCTATAGAAGGTACGCTGGGACCTACACATGATCTTGCAATTGGTGTCATTCTACGCACTACAAATACATGTTTATATTTTCAGTGAAGATGCTTTACAACGTCCGTGTGCAGCAGATTTCAGTATGATGGAGTTACAATTCTTTTTACACTAATTTGTGAAGTAACTTTATCATGTAAAGGATGAAGCAATTAGAAATTATATTTACTGTTCTCCAAGCATGAAACACATTGTGTGTTACTTAATTGGCTTCAAATAACGGAAAAAGGGGATTGAGCACCGCTAAACAACGATTTTACTAATCATTAAGAGCTTTTATTATCTGCTCCTTAATCTGAAATTTCGTAGCTGCCTCTACTGGAGTATGATAGGTTCAGTGTGTAGCCTGAACTTTTTCAGAATGCAGGGCTCGAGTAAAATTTAATTTCCTGTCAGATTTAGGCAACTTCTGAACTATCCATTATGTTTCTTGTAAAAATCATAAGAACAAGAAATTCAGAATTACTGATTGTTATCATTTATGTCAGATGACACTGTTAAATATGTATGTGTGTTCTAAATTTCTGAATATTTTGATAATTTATTTATATGCAGTTAAGGGAGAAATTGATTGCACCAAGAGTTGTTGCATGAGTGATATTGGTTTTGAGTCCAAACATGAAGATGGTGACCTAGTGATGGACAAAGATGCAAGCTTACTGGATGCTCACCGCATGAATTATTATCAGTTTTAAAAATTGCGTGATCATTGTATACTGTTGTTGGCTACTGTTGTGATTTTTGTTAAGTACTTTAGTGTTATTACAAATTTCTCTCAAAACAAAATATTTCAAAAATAAATATCATTCAGTCTCTATTTTGCAACCGTAGTGGATCTATAACAATCTTGGTTCATTCCACAATATTTCCGTATGTCTCAGAAAAATAAAAAGTAAATGTATGTTTAGTTTGATTTACCTAGTAGATAAATATAGTTTTATAACACTCTCTTATCTTGAACAAAATATAAAATAAGAACAACAACCATGGCCAGAACCTCATTCAATTCCTTACCATGGGCACCAACGAAGCAACACAGGTTTAGGCGATTATTCAAAATATTTATTTTCGCATGAACAAATATTCAGATGAAAACAGGCAGCTGCAACACCCGTGAGAGTAATAAAATGCAACCGTTCGTCCTATTTTATGGGTACACCCCAAGGGTCAAAGTTGGCCAATACTGCTCCCACAAATGAGCAGTATAGCAGCAGCATAGCACTGCTAGACAAGTAAGATCGCTGTCACCATTGGTAAAATTGCAAGATTGTGACAATAATTTCTGCAATCTTAACGGGAACATGTAAAAATTGAATATGTACAATGAATTTCTTGATTTTACCAAATAAGTCTAACATTATTATTGCTCTTTTCTTAGTTTACCGGTAGCTGAGGAGTGATGTACCTACAAGGAACATGTCAAACAAAGTGGTATAATAGGGAGAATTCTAAAAGTCATACAGGAAACTACACCTAGAATATTGTCTAGGTACTGCCACTACCAGAATCGCCCCCTATGCCTAGCCCTGAATCCCGTCGGGACAGACCTATGCCGACGGCCCACGTCGGCATAGGGCCGTCGGCAACATATACGTCGGCATAGCCCGGGAGGCCGTCGGCATAGAAAAGCCGTCGGCATAGTAGCTTTCCCGACGGGGGGCGTACATCTATGCCGACGGCCCTGGCCGTCGGCAACGTTCACACCTAACGGCGGCCGCCATTAGGTTTGCCCAATGCCTGGTCGCCACGTGGCACACCTAAGCCGACGGCTAGGCCGTCAGCTTAGTTTCAAACTATGCCGACGGCCTAGCCGTCGGCTTGGGTGTGCCACGTGGCGACCAGACGCTGCTCGTGGGACAGGGGTATGCCGACGGCCTAGCCGTCGGCTTAGTGTCAAACTATGCCGACAGCTAGGCCGTCGGCATATTCCTTCCTCCAGAGCTACCAGCAGCTTCCACGTGGCATCTATGCCGGCGGCCTAGCCGTCGGCTTAGTTTAAAAAATGTGCTGACGGCTAGGCCGTCGGCATAGGCGTCGCGTGTCAGCTACTGGGAGCTCACGCCAGCCCTATGCCGACGGCCTAGCCGTCGACATAGTTTGCATTTGATGTTTTTTTCCCTTTTTCTGTTTGTTTTCAGATCAATTCAATTCAAATATACAGCACATATCAGCAGATATATATGATGGAAATAGACATACAGAACACAACAGGATATCATCTGGCACCATCACAACAATATATGCATAAGCATCATCACAATCAACATAAACATAAGCATAAGCATATAGAGAAGCACACAAGTCATCTAAAGGATCATCACCACACACAAGTCATCTCAAGGATCATCACCACACACAAGGATCATCACCACACACAAGGCTTAAACGCCAGGACGTCGAGCACCGCGGAGGTCGTCACCGCCAAGACCGCCGAAGCCCAGGTCGTCAGTGCTAGCGGCAGCGCTACCGCCAAGACCGCCTCCACCTCCGCCTCCGCCTCCGTGGATCGGAGTGGTCGGGCTCCGTGTCTCGGGAGTGTTGCGAAGACCACCGCCAATGGTAGATCCACCTATTCCCTGGATGTTGAAAAGACATATTCACGGGATATATGACTGTGTTGAAAGGCATGACATGCTTTGGGTGAATAGATTGGGGATGAACTAACAGGCGAGGGGCCAGTGTTCTGTGCCACAAACTCCTCAAAGGTCAGCAGCACTGGTTGTGCTGGAGGACATTGTGCTGGCTGCAACTAAGGACACCTGCCGGCCGCCATTTCCTGAAAAGCCTACTGCATCTGGCGATCCCTCTGCACTTGGTGTTCATAAAGCCTCTCATGCCACGCCATGGTCTCCTGGCGTGTGTACTCCAGGTTGGCCTACGGTATGACATGATGGAACTCATAAAACTACTAAATGCGGAAAATAAAGTGAGCAATGAAGATAAGAGGGAAAATACTTACAGATTGTTCCTCCTGAAAGAGGTACTGTGACTGTGCATTGGTCACTGGCTGGCTCGTGCGCTGGCTCAGGCTCGGGTCGATCCGACGAAGCTGTGTGTAGGAGATAGTAGGAGTGATCACAGCATCGAGAACCGCCTCCCGACCATGCTCCTTAGGCCCCATGCTCACCACCGCCCTCTCGTCTAGATCCACCACAATGGGGTCAGGTGTGTCAGGATGTAACTTCAGATATGCTTTGGAGTAGGCCTTCTTCCTCCCCACGGTCTTCTTGCTGTAGTACTTGGGCTCGCCAGGCTTGGGGTCCTTCCGCGTATGGGCGATCTCCCACGCCTGCATGTGTGAGAGCGGCCGCTTCAGTTTCTCCTCCCGCACCACCAAACAGAGGTTAGTCATACATAAGAAAGTGATGGTAAATAGTATTAGAGTTATTGTACTACACGTATTGGGTATAGAGTAGTCCTCTACCCCAATACGTATCCTCCTTGTATACGCCACCACGGGGGCTCTTCCCGTGTATATAAACACGTAACCGGCTACCCCAAAGGGTACGTCCGTTCACCCCAAAATCGACATGGTATCAGGCCCCTCCCCTCCGTCCCTCTAGCCGCCGCCTCTGGAGCTTCTCTCCGTCGCCGCCAGGACTTGGTCGCCGGTCTTCCCTGCCGACCTCACACCAACAACTTAGCCTCTACAGGATCACACCTACAAACACCACGCCCTTGATCGCTTCGATCGCCTTCAGGACAACTACAATCTTCAACAACCCTCAAACACCCAAACCCTAGCCGATCTCTGCCGCAACACAACATCCATGGCGTCTTCGTCTTCCTCTGCTGGGGCGACCGTTGGTGCTCCCCCTGCCACAAAGCTCACGCAGGACAACTTCCTCTCGTGGCAAGCTCAAGTCCTGCCCACCCTCTGTGGAGCTCACGTCATGCGATTGCTTGAAGGTTCCGATCTGCCACCGCCTGAGTTCCTCGATGGTGAAGATGCTGACAAGGAGAAGATCCAGATTCCCAATCCTGCCTATGATGTCTGGATCACGCGGGATCAATAGGTCGTCAGCTACATCATCAACTCTCTGTCTGAAGATATTCTCTCTCATATATATGGTATGGTTCATGCGGCTGAAGTTTGGCATGCTATCCACGAGCTGTTTTCTTCTCAGTCCAAATCACGGGTTTCCAACCTCCGTCGTGCACTCACCAACACAAAGAAACTTGATATGACAGCCCAACAATAGTTCCTATAATGGTTTTGTTGCTGCTCTCAAAGTTGTTCCCTCCACATCTCTCAATGACATGTGCTCTCAGCTGCTCTCTTATGAAAGTCGTGATGCTATGCTCTCTGTTACTGGTCAAGCTTCTGGGTCGTTTATGTCATCTGTTAATGCTGCTTCTCGTGTTCCAAACCTTGACTCTGCAGGAGGTCCGGCAAAACAGCCAACACCAGCACTATACATGCCCCCTCATCATCCTTCCTACCAGCAGCCCCACCAGTATCAGCCGGCTGCTCCATACGCGCCTGCTCCTCCGGTTCCTCAGTATGCGCCTGCTCCTCCGGTTCCTCAGTATGCGCCTGCTCATGCTCATGCTCCTCCGGTCCCTTAGTATGTGTCTGCTCCTCAGTACCCTCCACCGGCTCCATACATGTCTCCATACCACCAGCCGGCTCCTTACATGCCTCATCAGTATCCTACTCCATACCCGCATTAGTTTGCACCAGTGCCGTATATGCAGCCCTACATGCCTCCTCAACAGCAGCAACAACGCCCTCAAAGTCCTCCCCAACAGCATCCACCCCAGCAGCAGCAGCACCCACGTCAGGACCGTCTTCCAAAAGGAGGGCGCAAGGATCGTCGTGCCACACCATGGCAGGAAGGTATCTTCTGCCAAATTTGCAAAAAGGAAGGTCATTCGACTGAGTGCTGGTGGCGCTATGGTGATGATGATGATACTGACAAGCCACCAAAGGAGACCAAAGGTGCCTATGGTGTAGATACAAACTGGTATATAGACACAGGCGCAACCAATCATGTTACTGGCCAGCTCAAAAAGCTCCATGTTCATGAACCATATCAGGGGCATGATCAAGTTAATACTGCTAGTGGACAAGGTATGGATATTGCACATATTGGTCATTCTGTTTTGCACACCCCTGATAGCTCTATCCAACTTAGCAATATTTTACATCTTCCTGATGCATCTATGAATTTACTTTCTGCTCATAAACTTGGTCTAGACAACAATTACTATCTGGAAATTCACCCTTTTTTCTTCTTGATCAAGGATCAGGCAACGAAGCGCACCGTGTTTAGAGGTCCCTGTCATGGAGGCTTGTATCCACTTGTTCCCGTGTCTTCGGATTCCTCCAAGCATGCTCTTGCCACTATCCAGCCTTCATCCTCTACATGGCATCGTCGTCTAGGCCATCCATCTTTGTTTATTGTTCAGAAAATTCTTAGGAAGCATAAACTTTTATATTCCCCAGAAATAAATCCTTACATATGTGATCCATGCCAACAGGCCAAGAGTCATCAGCTACCCTACCCTGTATCCACTAGTGTGTCTACAGTTCCTTTGGAACAAATATTTTCTGATGTATGGGGTCCAGCTCCTCTCTCTCTCTCTCTGTAAGCAAACATGCATACTATGTAAGCTTCATTGATGATTTTAGCAAGTTTACCTGGATTTATTTACTTAAGAAACGTTCTGAAGTGTATCAAGTTTTTCTTGATTTTCAACAGTATGTTGAGCGCCAATTTGGTCGCAAAATTCTCACCATGCAAACCGACCGGGGTGGTGAATATGAAAAATTGAACAGTTTCTTTCAACGTATAGGCATTGTTCATCATGTGTCATGTCCTCATGCTCATCAACAAAACGGTTCTACTGAATGCAAACACTGTCACATTGTTGAAGTAGGCCTTGCTCTACTTGCCAACGCTTCTATGCCTCTCAAGTTTTGGGATGATGCCTTCATCACAGCCACCTTTCTTATAAACATGCTTCCTACCAAAGTCCTCAATTTTGACACTCCCACTGAAAAACTTCTCCAAATCACACCCAATTATGAGCCTCTCCGTATCTTTGGTTGTGCTTGCTGGCCCAACCTTCGTCCATATAACAAACATAAACTCTCCTTCTGATCCAAACGGTGTGTTTTTCTTGGATATAGTCCTTGTCACAAAAGTGTTAAATGCCTTGATGTGACCACTGGTCGTGTCTATGTTTCTCGAGATGTTGTCTTTGATGAAAATGTTTTCCCTTTTGCTTCTCTTAATCCTAATGCTGGTCGACGTCTCCGTGAAGAAATTCTTCTTCTTCCACACGATAACTCATCTTCGGCATGTATGGATAGGGGTGTGCCTACTAATGATCATTATTTGCATCTTGCTCCTGTTGTTAATCCTTCTCAGGTTGCTGTCAACGGAAGCCCGGCCCAGTTGTTTCAGCTCAAGCATCTGGTCAAAATTCTGAGGAAAATGCATCACATAGCACATCAAATAACGCTACACAATAGGAGAATAGGACAACAGGAGTAATGGGAGATATGAGCAATCCCGAGGCTGATTTTGGGCCAGATTCTCCTCTGGAATCTGTGCAGGCAGACTGCAGCAACAACACTTTCACCGCGCGCCACCCGTGCGATGGATGGGGTGGCCGACCAGACGACAGGGGCGGGACCCAGCCTGGATGCCTCGCCCTATGCGACCGAGCGGGCGGCTAACGAGGGCGACACGTGGCTCGCTTCTACTAGAGCACCGATCGCGAGGGAGATCTCCTCAGATCTGGAGCGATCGGGTGCAGCGGATCCGGCTGGATCTTTTGTGCCTTCCACTCCTGCACCACCCCTTGTTATTGGAGTTCAAACTAGGTTGCAAAAAGGTATTTGAAACCCGAAAGTATATACCGATGGTACTGTTAGGTACGCCCTTCTAACAGCTACAAGAGAACCCAATAATCTTTCTGAGGCTCTTACTGATCCAAACTGGAAACATGCTATGCAAGAAGAATATGATGCTCTTGTTGCTAACAAAATCTGGCATTTAGTGCCCCCCAGTTCCACTAAAAATATCATTGATTGCAAATGGGTTTATCACATCAAGAAACATGCTGATGGCACTGTGGACAGGTACAAAGCACATCTTGTTGCAAAAGGATTCAAACAGAGATATCGTATTGACTACGAGGATACTTTCAGTCCTGTTGTTAAGGCTGCCACTATCAGAATTGTTCTTGCAATATCAGTTTCTCGAGGCTGGAGTTTAAGGCAGCTAGATGTGAAGAACGCATTTTTACATGGTGTTCTGGAAGAGGAGGTTTACATGAAACAACCACCAGGTTTTCAGTCTTCCGCTAATCCAAATTATATTATCAGACTTGATAAAGCATTATATGGTCTGAAACAGGCTCCTCGAGCTTGGTACTCTCGCTTGAGTTCCAAGTTACACACCCTGGGTTTTCTTCCATCCAAAGCTGATACTTCATTGTTCCTTTTTGATAAGCCAGGACTCACTATGTTCCTCTTAATTTATGTTGATGACATCATTGTTGCAAGCTCCTCTGATTTGGCTATATTAGCTCTCCTTCATCACTTAAGTTCGGATTTTGCTCTCAAGGATCTTGGCGATCTTCATTATTTTCTAGGTATTGAGGTTCACAAACAGTCCAATGGGCTGCTTTTAAGTCAGGAAAAATATGCTACATACTTACTGGCTCATGTTGGTATGCGTTCTTGCACGCCATGTCCAACACCCCTCTCCACTACAGAAACATTACGCTTGATAGATGGATTTCCTCTTGGATATGAGGATATTAAACATTATAGAAGCATTGTTGGGGGACTCCAGTATCTGACACTGACTCACCCCAATCTTGCCTTTTCAGTTAATAAGGTCTGTCAGTATCTTCATGCTTCTACTACTGCACATTGAACTGCTGTTAAACGTATTTTGAGGTATATTCAGGGCACAAGTAAGGTTGGTCTTACTTTCCAGAGGTCCAGCTCCACCCTTCTTAGTGCCTATTCCGATGCAGATTGGGCAGGTGATCTGGATGATAGACGCTCTACTGGTAGATTTGCTATATTTTTTGGGCCCAATCTTGTTTCTTGGAGTGCCAGAAAACAGCCTACTGTGTCCAGGTCAAGTACAGAGGCTGAATATAAAGCTCTTGCAAATGCCACTGCTGAACTTATTTGGGTTGAAGCACTAGTTCGTGAACTTGGTGTTTCTCTTTAGGTGAAACCATGCCTATGGTGTGATAATCTTAGTGCTACCTACCTGTCTGCCAATCCAGTTTTTCATGCCCGTACAAAACACATTGAGATAGATTTCTGCTTTGTTCGCGAACGGGTTGCTCGCAAGCAACTTGATGTGAGGTTCATATCAAGCAAGGATCAGATTGTAGATGGTTTCACAAAAACATTATGTGTAAAAAAATTAGATGAGTTTAAACGTAATCTAAACCTCTCCCATGTATAGATTAAGGGGGGTATTAGAGTTATTGTACTATACGTATTGGGTATAGAGTAGTACTCTACCCCAATACGTATCCGCCTTGTATACGCCACCACGGGTGCTCTTCCCATGTATATAAACACGTAACTGGCTACCCCAAAGGGTACGTCCGTTCACCCCAAAATCGACAAATAGAAGAAGAAGAATGTTTAATGGGGTTAGTCATACATTAACTGCATTGTGGAGATAGTGGTTTCGGTTTCCCTCAGCATGTACTCCCTCCTTCCCTCGGTTAGCCTTGTTTTTTATTCTCATAGCCGCCCAGGCTCCAGCCTCATCACACCAAAGATCCACCAATGCCGCCCAGGACTCGTCTTATCCATAACACCAATTTGGACACACCTACATAATGAAAGCATAATGGCATCTCATCACGAAACGGTGAAATGTACCACAAGGTAGTGAAAGCATAATGAAAAATCTTTTATACTTACCGCCAAGTACTCGTGCCTCTCCAAGGTAATGCCCATCCTCCGCGCTTCTTCCTTGGTCATCTTCACACCAAGAGCGTCGTGATAGTATGTCGAGATGGCCACATAGCGCACCTCATACTGCATCTGGCGGGCCTTCTTCTTGCATTGGCGCAGCACGATCTGGTCTGCTCTGGCCCTGTGCTCCTCAATTTCTACAATCATGCATGAAACAACAATGGAAGAAGCCATGAGTTAAATCATTCATGAAACTAGAATGGACTTGTGCTTCTGAAGAGAACTCACCGAGAAAGTAGTGATCACGGCCTTGGCATGGGCCTCATGGTCCGCGTGGAGGGCCGCTTCCTAGTGGTCCCAGCTCGTGGCCAAAACCCGACGGTCCGGTTGCCTGACTGGATCCGGACAGTACAACCCTGACCTGTATAACTTCAGCAAGATAGTGATGACGCCATTGGGAATACAGACCCCTTTAGAATATATCCAGTTGCTGCAAAAGAATGAACTATTAGCATGTTACAAGCAAAATAAATAACAACTGGAATAAGCATGTGACAAGAAAAATAATGAAATTATTATAAAGTGGCACTTACTCTTTCCCCATAGGCTCAGTGAGCCACTTCTGCTCCTCAGTAGCAGGAACCTGCTTTGGTAGCTTTGCGTTACCATGCAGCCACCCCTTGTATTCAACCCCCTTCCCGTCACCACCATCATCCCCGCCACCACCCTCCTCCTCGCCTGCCTCCCCCTCCCCAACCTCCTCCTCCTCCTCGCCTGCCTCCTCCTCCACCTCCTACTCGGTCCCATCCTGAACCTCCTCCTCCTCCTCGCCAGAGGGTACCTCACTAGAGAGGGCCTCGAAGACAACACCCCTAAGTCGGTGAGGGTGCGCTCTTTCTGGCCGCGACCCCCTGTAGTGGCTCTCCCCCCACCACCTCGCCCTCTAGAGGCTCTCCCCCCGCCCCCTCCTCCTCTAGGGTCACCTCTCCCTCGACCTCCCTGTGAGGAGTCATCGTCAAGTAGCCGAGGGGGAGGATTATGTGCTCGACCACTCTGACTAGGCAGGCCGACGACCTTGCGTAGGAAACCCATGCTGTCGGCCTTCCCCCTGCCCATGTTCCACGAACCTGCATTGAAAAGAGAATAAGCAATTAGTAAATTAATAAAATGAAGGAAAAGGCATGATAATAAATACATTAATAAAAATGCATAAAAAGGCATATTCCTAAACTATAGAAAAAAGACTTGAAACGTACATCTGCTAGAACCCATATGAATCATCACCGTTGTAACCTCTTTCTCGGTCCGTCTCATCATCACTATCAATCATATCATCTTCGTTGTCCGATGGAGGTGGAGGCTCTTCCTCGTCGTCAGCGTCTTCGTTTAACTTGTCTAGCATAAGTATGTCACTTTCATTGACAATGGTCTCAACATCATTTCGTGCATCGTCGAAGTTTGGATCCACATCATCATCACCCAATGGTCTAGCGTCATCATTTCTAACCACATCATCATCATCATCAGGTTGCTCTTGATAAAACACTCCCTCGTATGTCATGGGGTTAATGTTGTAGTAATCGTCTTCATTCGGGTCCGGTAGCTTACCATGTGGCGACACCTTGAACACAACTTCCCAACCCTTTAGATACTCTTTCTAGCATGGGTAAGGCAGATAATATACTTGTGTAGCTTGGGTAGCCGTAATGAAGAGATTGGCTCCGGCATAGACGGTTGATGGTTTAACTTCGACCAAACCAATGGAAGGCGTATGTTTTACCCCCTCCCGCGGATCGAACCATCAGTATTTGAACACAGGCAGACTTAAGGTCTCACGCCCCTGGCGGAATTTAACCTCGTATATATTTTGTACCCTTCCGTAGTAGTCTAATGAATTTTGACCGGGGGTGTACACTCCGGTATCTATAGTTTTGGGATCGGGCCGGCTGTTTTGGTGCTCCTCTGTATGGAAGCGATACCCATTCACATCATACTTTTTACATGTCATGACGGTAGGGTCAAAACCCATGGAAACGCATCTCAATTCATCATCCGTAGATATGTTTGGATCTTTTCCCTACAAGTATAATTGAAATTGTTGCGTGCATTAGTTCAGTTAACTAATAAATGTTGAACTAGGTATTTAATAGGGGAGTGTGGAAAATTACTTTCTCCATGAACCAAGCACCAAAATTTTTACGTCCAGGGTTTCCATGACGGAGAAGAGTAAGTGCCTCCGCCTCAGTAGGAGGATTCACTCCCGTCCATTCCTCTTGAACGAAATCACTAAAAAAAGATAAGCGGTGTTAGACCGGGACTAAGTGAACCTGAAACATGATGATGTGGAAGACATAAAGGAATGGTGTAGTGGTATTACCTCATCCACACTTCCTCAACTTCCTTGATGTTATGCAAGATATAGAACATGAGGTCCTCCCACTCTTGTCGTGGCATGTTATAAGATTTCGAGGCCCCAGCCCTCCCACCTTGCGCGTTGAATAGATCGAGCCTGGGTTGATACTTGGGCTCTTCTATATTGTATCGAGGCACCTTGTTATGCAGATGGGGAACGTGGTCTGGATAGTATGATGTCCTGAGGTCTGACACCTCCTCTAGGATAAATGCCTCAACTATGGAAGCTTCAATCTTAGCTTTGTTTCCACATTTCCGTCGGAGATGCTTGTTCTGCCTCTCAGGGCTGTACTGCCAGCGATTTTGCACAGGGCTGCTACCTGGAGGTCCACCTTTAGTCCCGGTTGGTAACACCAACCAATACTAAAGGAAATTTTATGATTTTTTTTTGAATTTTTTTTTGATTTTTTTTTTGAATTTCTAATTTCTGAATTATTTTAACCTCTAATCTCTAATCACCCCTCATCACTGCTCAATTTAACCTTTAATCTCTAATCACCCCTCATCATTCCAAATCATCTAACTTCCCGAACGGTCACCCATCCTCTCACTACTCCAGCCTGAGCACGCTTAACTTCCAGGTTCTATTCTCCCTCGTTTCCAAGTCTGCACTTGTTGTTTTCCTGACAATAGTAAGATGTCAATCCTATTAACCCTTAGGAATTTAGCTTGAGCATGAAGTCACACATTTCACTGTTTGAGTTTGAAACTATTATTCTAAAAATCAGTAATTATTTAGTAACACTAATATTTCTTGAATAAGTAGTTTGACCACAGTTTGACCATAGTTGACCAAAATTCAAAAAAACTGAAATAATTATTTAGTAACACTAATATTCTTGAATAATTATTTAGTAACACTAATACTTCTTGAATAAGTAGTTTGACCATATATAGTTTGACCAGATTTAACAAAAATTTAAAAAAAAACTGAAATTTGAGCATAACTTTTTTTCCTTTTAGAATTTGAGGATTCTAAAAATTTGCAAAGAGGTCGTATCTCACTTGAAGTTTTGTTAAATCCGTTTTTTTCCGACATCGTATGCAAAAGTTATAGCCGTTTTACATTTTCCCTACATTTTTTGCAAAACATGTCCAAATTTAAGTTTTTAAATTTTCCTAACTAGTAGATGTAGTAATATAACTACCTCTCGAAGGATTTTATTTTTTGAAGTTTTTATCATTTTCTTTTGATTTTTTCAAAACAAAAAAGGCGATCCACGTGGGGGGGGGCAGAGTTTGAAAAAGGGACCTTTAGTCCCGGTTTGAGACACAAACCGGGACTAAAGGGCATCGCACCCTTTAGTCCCGGTTCGTGTCTCAAACCGGGACTAAAGGTCTAATCTTTAGTCCCGGTTTGAGACACAAACCGGGACTAAAGGGCATCGCACCCTTTAGTCTCGGTTCGTGTCTCAAACCGGGACTAATGCCTTAGCCGCACAAACCGGGATCAATGCTCACATTAGTCCCGGTTCGTGACTGAACCGAGACTAATGTGAATATTGCCCCGTGACCAAAGCCCTGTTTTCTACTAGTGATAAAGGAATGGTGTAGTGGTATTACCTCATCCACACTTCCTCAACTTCCTTGATGTTGTGCAAGATATAGAACATGAGGTCCTCCCACTCTTGTCGTGGCATGTTATAAGATTTCGAGGCCCTAGCCCTCCCACCTTGCGCGTTGAATAGATGGAGCCTGGGTTGATACTTGGGCTCTTCTATATTGTATCGAGGCACCTTGTTATGCAGATGGGGAATGTGGTCTGGATAGTATGATGTCCTGAGGTCTGACACCTCCTCTAGGATAATTGCCTCAGCTATGGAAGCTTCAATCTTAGCTTTGTTTCCACATTTCCGTCGGAGATGCTTGTTCTGTCTCTCAGGGCCGTACTGCCAGCGATTCTGCACAAGCCCCCCCCCCCAACAATACCTCGTTCGCGAGGTGCAGAATGAGATGTGTCATCGGAATAAACAAGCCTGGCGGAAAGATCTTCTCTAGCTTGATATCAACTCCGGTGCCTTCTTATACAATTTTTCAATCACCTCTTTACTTACTTCTTTAGCACAGAGCGTGCGGAAGAAATGGCTAAGCTCGGCAAGCACTCGCCAGACATGCTCGGGGACATAGCCTCGAACCATCACCGGCATTATCCGCTCAATCCATACATGGTAGTCATGACTCTTCAGGCCGGTCACTTTGCCTGTTGAAAGATTGACTCCCTTACTTATATTCGATGCATAACCATCGGTGAACTTCAAAATTTGTTTCAGCCAGATAAGTACTTCCTTTTTCTGGCGGTTTAAGGACAAAGTCAGCATCTGGCTTGAACCAGTTTTTTCGACCGCCTGTGGGAGGCTTCATGTTCAGGCGTGGTCTATCACAAATTCTCTGTTGATCGGCTCTAGCTTTAACGTTATCCTTCGTCTTATCAGGAATGTTGAGGATCGTGTGGAAAAAGGACTCTGCCACATTCTTTTTGGTGTGCATCACATCAATATTGTAAGGAAGTTTGACGTCCTTGAAATAGGGAAGCTGTGAGAAGGGGGTAATGTGAGTCCAGTTGTGCGTCTCACCATATCCCTCGAAGCGTTTGCCTTTGCCTTTGCCTTTGCCTTTGACTTTGGCCTTGAGAGCTTTTAGCTGAGCAAGAACATCTGCCCTCGAAAATGTTGGAATCTCGGTTACTTCATGAACAACCCGGCCTTTCGTCAAGTTCTTCTTGTCTTCCCTGTCTGGATGGTCTGGAGGGAGGAACTATTGATGCAGGTCAAAGGCTACATACTTGCCACCCTTACTCAGCCAAATCATTCGCAGAGCCTGCATGCACACTGGGCATGGCATCTTCCCACTTGTACACCATCCACAAAATAGAGCATAGCTGGGAAAGTCATGCATGCAATAGTGCAACCAAACTTTCATCAAGAAATTTCTCTGCAGATCCCGGTCGTATGTCAACCTCGGAAAGTACCAAGAATGGTGCAAAGCATCCACCAGCAGCTGCATAAACACACCCAATTGCTTCCCCGGGTACTTGTCATCCGCATACTCGTGCCTAAACAAAAGGCAATTCTTCGGGCAAACATCTATTTTCTCATAATCCATAGAGAGTGCCTTCATGATTTTCTTTGTATTGTACATGCTTTTCGGCAGTTCATGACCCTCAGGGAGGCTGTTAGCCCATACTCCCAGGAATGCTTCAAAGCATTTCTGGCTATAGCCGTACTCAGCCTTGACTGCAATCAGTTGTGAGATGGCATTCAGCTGAGATATTTTTGCACCTGCATAAAGAGGTTTCTTCGACGAGGCCAAGACCTCCAAGAAGGCCTTTGCGGTTGCCTTCGGCTCCTCCGGTTCATTCTCTGAAGGTGTCGCATTTGCCGTTTCTGCAACAATGGCATCATCTAGCATGTCCCTGACCCCGTCATCCTCATATCCATCGATGCGTTGTCGCATCACCTCCTCTCTACCACGGTCCTGCTCGGCTATGATTATCCGCGGCATGTTAAAGTTTGGCATATATCCGTGCATGCGAAGGTGCTCACTCATGTCCGTCTGATTTCTACGGTGACGTCTGGCACATCTCGCACAGGGGCATGGTGGGATAATTCTCATTGGACGATGGAATATCTCCTTCAAATACACATCGGTTTTCGTGATCCACTCTGATGTTACTCGATTCCGACGGATAAAACCACTATACATCCACTGACTATCTGCCATCCTCTGCTTTCTTGCAAGCCACACAACATAATTAAGGATTCACTTAAATTAATCACATCAAATTTTCAGTTTCTACCGCGTTGAATCCACCTACGTCTCTAATAGGTAAAGATGGGTCCGAATCCCACCCAAGGATGTGTAGATTGAGTACGTTCTCCATTCTACCCCGTTCCGAGACAAAATTTTGGCAGCACCTCCCCGCTATTCTCCAGATACATGTCTCGGCAATTAACCGAGAGAATGTGCTCCGGAAAACAATGGGGAGGCGCCGCCGAAATCCTGTCTCGGAACAGGGTAGAACATGGAGAACATACCCAATCTACACATCCTCGGGCTGTCCGTGGAAAACGTTGGACAATCCGAAAGAGCTGCGGTGATAAATATGCAATTGAATGCATATTTATCGATGCAACCCTTTCGGACGGGAGATGCCTAGGTTACGCCAGTTGACTAGAGAATGAAATCTAGTGATATGAAAAAATGGAGGAGATGGACTTGTAGCTCACCCTCGGCTGTAGAGGAAGTAGTCGAACAGCAGAGGGGTGCTCAGGGGGACCAACGCATCGGACAACGGTCACTCCGATGAAATGCGACACCACAAAGCCTGCAAATTCCATCGCGGCAAAAAATTAGAACATCACAACTCATAGAGCATATTAAAAACATTTAAACATGCATTCATTTATTTTTGCATCATGTAGGCAAAAAAAGTAACATTAACAATATATTCATCATCGTCATCACATACTCATCATCATCATTATCACCTATTCGTCATAATCATTGATTCATCTCATCGAACCAATTTTTTTCAAGATATGCAACATATAGCATCTCATCTAACCAAATTTTTTTACTACCTATCTCACTATCTATCTAACTATCTAACTATCTATATAACTATCTATTTAAGTATGTATCTAACTATCTAAATACCTATCTAAATACCTACCTAAATACCTATCTAACTATCTATCTAACTAGCTACAAAATTACTAAAAAATACATAAAATTTTCACCTTCGAGACGGTCGGCCGGAGTTGGGGCGGGGAGGTGCGGGGTCGGGGCGGGGCGGCCGGCGCGAGGTCGGTGCGGGGAGCCGCAGGGTCG
>NC_041390.1:5292375-5294047 GCF_002162155.2 Triticum dicoccoides | reverse complement strand
GGAGGAGCGGGCGGCGGCGTGCTTGGGGCGGGGCGGGGCGGGCGGCGGAGGAGGTGGGCGGCGGCGGTAGGGGTCGGGTGTGGGTCGGGGGGGAAGGGGGAGATGGGGAATGGGTGGTCGGGGGCGAAACGCAGCGGATAAGGTCAACCTATGCTGACGGCTTGGTCGTCGGCATAGGCCTGGCCCTTTGCCACGTCATCGATCCGTGGCCGTGTGCGCTGCTATGCCGACGGCTAAACCGTCGACATAGATACTTTGCATTTTTTTATTTTTTTATTACGACATATGTGTGACTCTCAGCACAATGTAAAAAATAGTCTCACCTCGCCCAAAAATAGTCTGAAGGTTTCACCGTGATAGTCCACTTTCCATGATGGATGCCGTTTTCCACCTCCGAGACATGGCGGCAACGACGCCCGTGACGGGGGCACACCCCAGAGTCGTGTGTCGGGTGCCTGAGCATGCCACCATGCTTCCACAAGCGTAGTAGGGCCCACCACAACACCTGGCGGCATTGCTACCCCCCTCCGGTACCCCGTCCCATCTAACCCTAACATAGACGACCACTGGATCTAGCTCTTTGACTTGCGCCGGACTGGGTCTGACCCGTGGACCTTTTCACCTGATTTTCGTAGCCCAGCCCATAGTTGCACCCCCCAACACCAACACCATCCCGGCCCAACCCACCCAAAGATACCCTCCGTGTCGGCCCGACGTGGCCGTTTCCCCCCTCCGGGACACGGCGGCAGCCACGCCCGTGAGGTCTACACGGCGGAACGGGGGCCCTGGTGGGGGTAGCAATGCCACCAGAGCGTCGCATCGGGCCCTCATACATGAGGGGTGGTGTGGTGGCATGTCTGAAGAGGCGGCACGCGTCTTCGGGGTGTGCCCCCCTCACGGACGGCGCCGCTGCCTCCATCTGGAGGGGGAAACGGACGCGTCGGGTCTACACGGAGGGGATCTTGCTGTGTGTCTGGCCCGGATGTTGCTCCAAAGTGTTCCTATGGGCTGACCTAACACAACCGGGTGGAGAGGTCCACTGGTCAAAGCCTGTCCGTGCAAAGTCAAAGGGCTAGATACCGTGGTCAAACGCTACAAGGTTAGGCGAGACGGGGGACCCTGGGGGTAGCAATGCCACTGGAGCGTCACACCGGGCCCTCATACATGATGGGTGGTGTGGTGGCAGTGTCCGAAGAGGCGGCACGCGTGTCCGGGGTGTGCCCCCCTCACTGACGGCGCCGCCGCCGGCACCTGGAGGGGGGAAACGGGCGCGTAAGAGCTACACGGAGGGGATCTTGCTGTGGGTCTGGCCCGGATGTTGCTCCAAAGGGTTCCTATGGGCTGACCTAACACAACCGGGTGGATAGGTCCATTACTCAAAGCCCGTCCGTGCAAAGTCAAAGGGCTAGATCACGTGGTTAAACGCTACAGGGTTAGGCGGGACGGGGGCCCTGGGGGGTAGCAATGCCACCGGAGCGTCGCACTGGGACCTACTACATGGCGTACGGTGTGGTGGCATGTTCGAAGAGGCGGCACACGTCTCCGGGGTTTGGCCCCCTCCAAGTGACGGCGGCACTGCCTTGCGTGCAGGGGGGCACACCACGGAGCACCAAGACGAGCGTCTACACATGCCGGAACACTTTCACATATGCATCAGGACCCTTGCGATGTT
>NC_041390.1:5235213-5292129 GCF_002162155.2 Triticum dicoccoides | reverse complement strand
AACGGGGGGCAATCGATATACCATCGGGGTATGTTTTTTTAGATAAGGCATAATTATCTTATGCAAAAACGAAAACTAAAATAAAGTAAAAATAACAAAATAAAGTAAAATAAATGTATGCCAACGGCGGCAAGGCCGTTGGCATACCTGTGCACACACGGAGGTGCAGTCCCACGGATCGATGACGTGGCATGGCACACGGATCGATGACGTGGCAAAGGAGCCTATGCCGACGGCTATGCCGTAGGCATACCTTTTCCATAGATAGTATAAAGCAAAATTAAAAATAAAACTAAAGAAACATATGCCGACGGCACGGCCGTCGGCATAGCCACGCACACGGATCGATGACGTGGCAGAGGGGCATGGGCCCGATTTATGCCGACGGCTATGCCGTAGGCATACCTGTGCCACAGATATGCCAACGGCCGCCGTTACCTCCCGTCGGCGTAGATTCAACGCCGTCAAACGGTCAGCGCTGACCGGGTAGGTGGGCCCGGGCTATGCCGACGGCCTCGCCTATGCCGACGGGCCCCGTAGGCGTATCTCGAGCGGCCCTGACGGCCTCGTTTATGCCGACGGCCCCGTCGACATAGATGGATGTATGCTGATGGCTTTTCTACGCCTACGGCCTGTCCTTGGCCGTCGGCATAGGTCCATCTATGCCGACGGGGGCCGTCGGCATAGGTTTGGCCGTCGGCAACCCATGTTTTTCTGATAGTGTGCCCTCATAGTGTAAATTTGGAAGTCAAATAAGTTAAAATATGCCTAACAGGTGGTCGAAGGTTGTGCATTTTGCGAATTATTGTTGGTTATTTTAGTTGTGCACAAATAACAATACTATGGCAGCCAAGTCGATAGGTCTTAGTTTTTCTTCAGAAAGTTCAGTAGTTTCAGATTTTTTTTCAGTTTTCTGTTAGCACACGAAGGGCATGATCATTGTCTGTCCCGTGTGTATAGTTAGGAAGCCAGCTGCACGACTTCGCTCGTGGGATGGCGCAGGCACGATGGGGTTGTTGTGAGCATCTCGGCATTACTCTCGATCACTGAATAAAAGGTTCAAGGAAACAGAAAAGCAGCAGAACTTGCACTGCACAAAACCACTTGTCTCTGTTCTTCTTCATCTGTGTTCAGAGAGTGAAGGGGCGGGAGTGAGAGAGGTAGGAGGTGCTACGGCAAGCATCTCCGGCAACACTTGGAATCAGAGCCTCAAGTCGTGCATGCGACCATGTCGTCTGGCGGCAACGGTTCGAACGCCCGGTAGGGCTCGCAGACCCCTCCACGCATGAGAGCGGCGTCACCGACCCGGGGCAGGAGCAGGAATCGCCATGGCGGCGAGGTGGTGGTGCACCAGCAGGTGGTCCGGGAGACGAGCTCTACCGGAGTCTACCCCATGCTGACGCACACCAACTACACAGAATGGGCTCTGCTCATGAAGGTAAACCTGCAGGCCGAGGGCTGGTGGGATGTCGTTGAAACCGGCGACGCACCTTTCCGTGACGAATGCAAGGCCATGGCTGCGATCTTGCGAGCTCTCCCGCCGGACATGGTGAGTCCGATCGGCGCCAAGGCCACTGCCAAGGAGGCCTGGGAGGCGATTGCGTCTCAGCGCCTGGGTGCCTCCCGCGTGCGCGAGGCAAACACACGGTGGTTTCGATGCAAGTTCGAGGGAATCTCGTTCTGTTCAAGGGAGACGATCGATGACTTCTCGATGCGCGTCTTCTCCCTCGCAGCGAACCTGCACTCCCTTAGTGACAATGTGCAGGAGTCCAGCATCGTTGCCAAGTTCCTACGTGGTGTTCCTCAACAGTACGCGCAGGTTGCTATCGCATTCGCAACCCTTCTCGATGTGAGCACCTTGTGTCATGGGTTGCCTCCGTGTCGTGCAAGATCGGATCACCGACAACGCCACCGAGTCTTCCGGCGGCCGTCTGCTTCTCACCGAGGAGGACAAGGACGTACGAAAGGGATCGCTTCAGGGGGGTGGGGATCGTCCTCCGGCGGTGGGCGCGGACACCCCCAGCGAGGCCGTGGGCGTGGCCGCGGCGGCCCACGGGGCGAACGTGGCGCCGGCTACATCGACAAGAGCGGCGGAGATAAAAGACACATGCCGCTACTGGGGCATCCAAGGGCACTGGGCCCGTGAATGCAGAAGAAGTAGCGCGAGGAAGCTCACCTTGCGCAGGCCGACGAGGACGCGGACCCGGCGTTCCACTCGATGGAGATGGTGGGGATCACCGCGGTGGAGGCCCCTGCGGACATGACAGCAGGCCTCGACACTCCTGCACCGGTCCCGGTCAACGCCACCATGGCAGGGACTCTAGCCATGGGGGAGGCGAGCACCTCGCTCCCTGTCTTCCTCAACAAGCAGCAGGCGGAGATCGCTCCCAGCGCTGTCGATGCACCGTGGGAGACCACCTGGTTCTTGGACACCGGTGCCTCAAACCATATGACCGGGGACCACAGCGTCTTCGCCAAGCTGGATGAGAGCATCACCGGCACTGTGCGGTTCGGCGACGGCTCGGTGGTGTAGATCTGAGGACGCGGGACGATCGCATTCAAGGTGGATGGCGGCGTGCAGCGCACCCTCACCGATGTCTACTTCATCCCACGTATGAAGAGTAGCGTGGTGAGCCTGGGGCAGCTGGACGAGCTCGGCTGCGACATCTGTCTCCGCGGCGGGAACATGACGATCTTCGATCCACAGCACAAGTTCCTGGTAAAGGTACACCACGCGTGAAATCGCCTGTACAAACTGGATATGACCCATGTACCTCCCGCGTGTCTGTCCCTGCATCCTGATGGCGAGGCCTGGAAGTGGCATGGTCGCCCCAGTCACCTGCACGTCGAGGAGATCCAACGCATGGGCGCGGCGGACTGGTCCGCGGCTTCCCTCTCGTCGAGCAGCGGCACGTCCCGTTCCCCAAAAGGCCAAGTACAGAGCTGAGAAGCAGCTCGAACTCATACATGGCGACTTGTGCGGTCCAATCACGCCGGTGCCACCCAGCGACGCCACCGAGTCTTCCGGCGGGCATCTGCTTCTCATCGAGGAGGACTAGGGCGTACGAAAGGGATCGCTTCAGGGGGTGGCGGATCGTCCTCCGGCGGTGGGCGCGGACACCCCCGGCGAGGTCGTGGGCGTGGCCGCGGTGCCCACAGGGCGTACGTGGCACCGGCTACGTCGACAAGAGCGGCGGAGATAAAAGACACATGCCGCTACTGCGGCATCCAAGGGCACTGGGCCCGTGAATGCAGAAGAAGTAGCGGGAGGAAGCTCACCTTGCGCAGGCCGACGAGGACGCGGAACCGGCATTCCACATGATGGAAATGGTGGGGATCACCGCGGTGGAGGCCCCTGCGGTCACGACAGCGGGCCTCGACACTCCTGCACCGGTCCCCGTCAACGCCACCATGGCAGGGACTCTGGCCACGGGGGAGGCGAGCACCTCGCTCCCTGTCTTCCTCAACAAGCAGCAGGTGAAGATCACTCCCGGCGCTGTCGACGCGCCGTGGGAGACCACCTGGTTCTTGGACACCGGTTCGTCGAACCATATGACCGGGGACCGCAGCGTCTTCGCCGAGCTGGATGAGAGCATCAATGGCACTGTGCGGTTCGGTGACGGCTCGGTGGTGCAGATCCGAGGACGCGGGACGATCGCGTTCAAGGTGCATGGCGGCGTGCAGCGCACCCTCACTGATGTCTACTTCATCTCACGTCTGAAGAGTAGCGTGATGAGCCTGGGGCAGTTGGACGAGCTCGGCTGCGATATCCGTCTCTGCGGCGGGAACATGTCGATCTTCGATCCACGAAACAAGCTCCTGGTAAAGGTACACCGCGTGTTAAATCGCCTGTACAAATTGGATATGACCCCTGTACCTCCCGCATGTCTGACGCTGCATCATGATGGCGAGGCCTGGAAGTGGCATGGCCGCCTCAGTCACCTGCACTCCGAGGAGATCCAACGGATGGCGCGCGGCGGACTGGTCCGCGGCCTCCCTCTCGTCGAGCACATCGGCGAGCTCTGCGAGGTGTGCCTCGCTGGCAAGCAGCGGCACGTCCCGTTCCCCAGAAGGCCAAGTACAGAGCTGAGAAGCAGCTCGAACTCATGCATGGCGACTTGTGTGGTCCCATCACACCGGGGACACCCAGCGGCCGACGTCACTTCACTTGTGGAGAAACGCCTAGCTACGGCGTGCCAAAAACAGCCTTGGTGGAGTGGACACCCGATGCCATCAATATGGCGCCAGTGTTATAAATTAGCGCTCGCGTTGGCACCTACGCCATCAATATTTTGGACATTAATGGTGTGCCGTGTTATCCACGCCAGCAGTACTAGTCATCAGTTGTGACATCTATGTTTTGACATCTATGTTTTGTCGACGCCAGTAATTTGATTTTTAAATTTATCTATTTTTTGAGTGAAAGGATTTTCAAATTTATCTATACCTCTATATACCTATACCTACCTACCTATACTAATTACAGACTCTCAGGAAATTACCACGTTAATTAGATTTTACGAGCTGTTCATCTGGAAGGACCGAGTTATTACGGCCTAGATATACCCGAGATGACTCATTGAAT
This sequence comes from Triticum dicoccoides, assembly GCF_002162155.2. NCBI lineage: Eukaryota > Viridiplantae > Streptophyta > Magnoliopsida > Poales > Poaceae > Triticum > Triticum dicoccoides. Next base: position 5,287,544 of record NC_041390.1, on the reverse strand, counting down.
CTAAAAAAACAAGCTCAGATTAAATAAAGAGTCTGTATCATGTACGGCTCATCCTGTGTTTATCTTTTTTTATCATGCAACTACTACGATCTAATCAATCTAGAACAAGTAAAAAAACTAGACAAAGTTCAGGAAAAACGAGACAAAAAAGTCCAATCACATACCTACCACATATAGCGCACAAACAAGAAAAACTGCCTAGCGCATCCTCGCCAATGCCACGCCGCCGATGACTCTCGCATCTACTCCGTCTCTTCTCTCTCTCCCACCCTAATGAGATCTACTCCCTCCATTTCTAAATATAAGTCTTTTTAGACATTTTAAATGGACTACAACAATGTGGACATATTTTAGAGTGTAGATTCACTCATTTTGCTCCGTATGTAGTCATTTGTTGGAATCTCTAAAAAAACTTATATTTGGGAACGGAGGGAGTATTTGTTAGATTTAAGCACATCATGGTCATGTGTGTTCTATTTCCAGCCCGCTTGCAGCAAAAAAGACGAATCAAGTGCATCATCGATCCGGAGGTGTACGCCTATGTACAGGAGGTCGTGTGGATCTCGACGGACAAATAGATCACGTCGGAAGGATTCATCGCCGTTCATAGGGGCCAGTACAATCGCGATTATGCTGAGAATCAACCGTCTCTCTCACATCTTTGTTGGCAGCCCGAGGAAATATATTTCCAATGCTGGTACGTAGGTACGTACTCATCTGGCCGGATTTTTTTGATGAACAACGTATGGCTGGAATAGGTCACCTGCTTGGAAAAACAGCTTACATGCTTGCCTCCGTGCAATGTGAGTCAACATGTACTTTCAAAATCCCATCTTTCTATCTGTCCACAACTCCCGTCCGGTTTCTTTTCTCTTTGGCTAATGTCCCTAAATCTGACGGTCTTCTTCAGCTTTTCCCGGAGGATATCTAAGATGGCACCACTACACAGAGATGGCTGGGTTCCTATCGTCATTTATATGTTCAACAACAAGACATCGGAGAGACGTGATAGGCTCCGGTCGCCGTGGGCGGCCGCCGGATTCGCCGCGCACCGCTCCGCCATCGACGCCGATGGCCTCGTCTCCGTTGCCCAATCTCTTCCAATCGGATCTGATCGAGGACACTTGCGAGGCGGATGCGCGGGCGGCGGAGGGTTTGCGCTGGGCCGTAGGGCTGGACACGAGCCAAGCCGAGCCAAGCTTGATCCGAGCCTGGCTTTGGCTCGCTCTGGAGCGGCTTGGCTCGGCTCGGCTCGCTTAGCCGACGAGCCTACTTCAAGTGGCTCGGCTCGTTTTGGGTATGGCTCGGCTCAGACCGAGCCGGCTCGAAAGCCAGCTGCCACCAGTCTTCATTTTTACTTACAGAAAACAGAACATTTGTATATAGTCCACAATCTTGATTGTTTTGCAGCAATTAAACCCATATTTTGAAAGAAAAACAGTTTATACTGCTTAAAATGAAACATCCAGCAGTATATTGTTTTAAGAAATGGTCATACTAATGAAAAATAAGCTTTCTTCTTTGAATTCTTCTACAAAAATTGTTACAATGGAACAGATGTGAGAGAAGGAATTGTTCAGCATTTCTATTGAATTTTGGACAGCACATCCTTTGAACTTTACACAGCAAAAACATCAAATATTGACAGCGAAACAGAGAAATTTTCACTCTCCGCAAATTCATCTAAATCTGATTTGTCACCAACCCCAGACGGCACCTCAAACAAAGTATCTTGCTCCTCCTCGTCCTCTTCCACATCTTCATGTTCCTCCTTCACTTGCTTATCATGCTCCATTGCCTAGCACACAACAACAACACACACATGAGCTTGGACACACATATATTTGACTTTTGGATAGCAAGAACAGCACACACATGAGCTTGCACAAACATATATTTGAGATTTGGACACCAAAAAAAGCACACACATGAGCTTGCTCTTCATAATGGAGTCCCCGAGACCGGCAACTTACTCTTCATAATGGAGTCCAAGGTCCTCTCTTTCTCCTTCTCCTTCCCATTCGCCTTCCCCTTTTCCTTGTCTATTGTTGCGATGATAGGCCTCTGCACACATCAGCAAACAACACACGGTCAATCATCGACAGAAGTAAACTAATTACACATGGAATCAATGTAATTTCCCAGCAAGTAGTTTTTTTCAAGCTGCTATGCTACAGCAAGTAGATCATCAACAGCAGAAAACTAATTACACATGGAATCAATGAAAATTTCGATCCATTCTGCCCTATAACTCCATCCATCCATCCGGCTCTTCTAGATCTAGCCCTACAGGCTACAATACATCCATCCATGATCCATCCATCTAGACCTACATCTACATGACTACATCCATCGATTGATCGATCCATCCATCCATCCATCAGATGCATGCTAGTTTAGACACCTACGGCTAGGGATTGGGACAGAAGAACTACATGAGTACATCCATCGATCCATCCATCCATTGATCCATCACATGCGTAATAGTAGTTCAGAGAGTTGCGGCTAGGGATTGGAAAGGAAGGAGGTACCTGCTCCTGCTCGTCACGTTCGGCGAGAAACCAGGGGAGGCGCGTCCGTCTGCGTTCGGCATGGTGAGGAAACGTGGCGTCGCCCATCGCCGTCGAGCCCGTTGATGTCGGTGCGGTTAGGAGATGCGGCGTTGCTCGTCGCCGTCGATCCAGCTTTGCGGCGCAGAGCAGAGAAAGGGGCGAGGCAGCACAGAGCAGAGAAAGGGGGAGGCGGCGCTCTCTCTGCTTCTCTCGTGCCCTAATGCGTTGCGTGCGATGGAGATGGACGAATTGGGCTGGGCCTCGAGCGAGTCACCGAGTTGGACCGGTCGAAACTCGGCTCGGCTCGGTCAGGAATCGGGCCACTTTTTCCAACTGGGCTCGCTCATTTATTGTATCGGGCCAAGCTGTAACGGGCTGAGCTGGAGCGAGCTTCGGGCCGAGCCGAAAAGCTCGCTCGGACGTCCAGTCCTACTGGGCCGTGCGTTTCCGTGAGGGCCACGGGGAATGGATCAGCGGCCGTCTGCACCATTCTCCGGCATCTCGTTGGACGGTGTTGCTGGATCTGGACAATGACGTCCGCGCTGGCGACTATATTGACATTGACGGCCAGATGAAGGTAGGAACTCTTTTGCGTATTGATATTTTCGATGTGGTTGTGGATCTTCGTATGCAGATGGTTTCGGAAGAGGTTCATTCGATCGAGCTAGTTGACTCGTCCTCGGAGTCTAGCGGAGGGAAGCTAGATCGGCGGGTTGGAGGCCGTTTCTGGGTTCTTGCGGACGAGGACGACGAGGAGGATGGCGACGACAGGAAGTGCACCAGCGAATCGTCGGAGTTCTCGCCGACTATTGAGGCCGTTGGTCCTAGCAGCCAGGTGGCGCGACAAGGGCCGACGCCTGATGACAAAAGCAAGTTAGATCGCCAGTTAGTTCGCCGGAGTACGGCGGCGACGATGATCAAGCCTTGGAAGGGCCCCCTGCCTAAGGTATGCCTCCCGACCCTCACACTCTTTGATTTGATTCACCCCGAGTCCTGGATTACGGTTAAGAGAAGGAAGAACAAGCGTCGGAATGTGGCCGGACCGGCGCCGGTGTTGGCAGCGGCGTCCACGCCGGTGATCCCGGGGATCGGGATACGGGCGGCTCGGGAGGCGCGTTTGAACTCTTTATTAGGCCGAGATGGGCCGATTCTGCAAGAGATTTTGCCGCAGCCTGTTGGGCCGGAGATAGCTGGGTATGAGGCCCAGGCTATTCCGGTACCCACAGTCCTTGCGTGCGCAGACACATGCAGCGATCAAGAGGATCGATCTACGTCTGTCTCGCTACTTCTGCCTAGGGTTCGCAGGTGTGGGAGGCCGGGGTTTCGTATCTGCGGCTCTGGACGTGCGCGGCGGATTGCTCCGCTCACTGCAATGGCAGGTCGCGGGGCGGGGGGTCCTACGGGGAAGAACCCACCTCTGGTAGTGGTTGTGAACGGGCGCGGCAGGACTGCTACGCCGCCGCCTACAGCTTCCGGGTGGGGCGCCGCGGGCTCTTCGGTGGTTGTCGGGGCGCAGCAGGGCACGTTGGGCCGCGGTGGTGGCCACCACAGCGTCCGGCCTTCGGTGCCGGCTGTGGGTCGTGGCGGCCCGCCTGTTCCCAGGCCGCCGGCACCAGCAACAACTCAGGACGGGGTTCCGGCTGCGCCTGCTGCAGCGGGGCGGGGCCGAGCGCAAGGTCTGAGGCCGCCTCAGCCTAGACCGGCTATAGGCGTTGCGCCACCGCCTCATCTAGTTACGCGGCCACCGCAGAAGCGGCCTGGTCCGGTGCACGCACAGACTCCGCCACCTCAGTTTGGAGCTGGAGGGGCGGGAGTGCCCCGTGGACCAGCCAACGGTGGAGCTAACGGACCGCCGCGGGGTCAATTGGGAGACGATGGTCATGATGTTTATGGTGAAGGTCTACACTGAGGTTCGCCGTCCACAGGTGGTGGACGTGGTCATGCTTGGCAAAGCGATGGCACAGCTGACAGACCTTTTTATGGACCCCCCGGGTGGCTTTGTTGAAGGGGCATCAGGCCCTAACGACCGGCAGCATGGTGGCTATCATGGTCATCGTGGTCGAGGTGGCCGGTACCGGCAACGTCATCCTCCTCCGCATGTTGTCGTTGAGCAGACGGACGCCACAGAGGCGCCCGATCCTGGTCAGACGTCGGATTTGTCAGATCACGCTATGGAGGTGGTCACAGAGCTGGCAACGGCTATCGCCACAGCGTCGGGGTCGGTTAACAATGCAGACAAGACAGAGTCTGATAGAGCATCCAAGTGGGCACGCAAGAAGGAGAAGATGCTATGCTATCGTTGTGGTGAGAAGGGCCACTTTATTGCGGATTGCGTAACTGAGCTTTGTGATACCTGCAGCAAGCCGGCACATGATACGGGGGCAGTGTCCTATCTTGCGTGATCGGATGCCCACTATTTCTATACATGGTGTGTATTGTGCTGAGCTGATGTTCTTTGAGTCCCCTAGTGCATGAGATATCCCAGAGGAGACCCCGAGCATGACTACTGGAATTGTGAAAGTGACCAAATGTGATGTATCCGAGTCTCAGATTGCGCAGAGGCTTATGGAGTTAGTTCTAGGTGACTACCAGTGGGAGCTTGTTAGTCTTGAGGGCAATATGTATAAGGTTGACTTTCCCTCTGTTCAGGATTTGCAGAGACTTCTGAGTTTTGGGCTGTGTCGTGTGCCTAGCACAGAGTGTATTCTGGAGTTCCACGAGTGGAAGAAGGTTGAGCCAAAGGGCAAGCCTCTTACTCGGGTGTGGTTACGTTTCTCTGGAGCTCCCTCGAAGCCGATGCAAGACGCTGAGGTCGTTGCTAGCTTGGGCATTTTGGTAGGGAAGACTGAGCGAGTGGATATGGCCTTTACCCGAGCTCACGGGGTGGCTCGTCTATTGGTGAGTGTTCGGGATATTGAGTTTGTGCCTGATGTGGTTATGTGGACATATCAGGGCGAAATGTTCCCACTTGAGATTGAGTTTGAGGATTCTGAGCTTTTTGCTGACGCCATCAATGGGACTGATACAGACATGCACGAGGGAGATGATAGTTCTGCGGCCAAGGAGGCGCCCGGGGCTGATGTTGGACGTGAGATGTCCAACAGTTCGAGGCCCGCTGCTCAGACAACCGTGGACAAGACAGCATCCTCCCCTTCAGTGCCGATGACACGCTAAGATTTGGGTCATTTGAGCCAGCTTCTGCACCTCCCAGACTTTGGAGTGACCGGGTGGAGGACGATGATGAGCTGGAGTATACGCTCCCTCCACTGGTTTATGCCGCTGCTGAGGATCTGGTGCTCGCGGTAACGTAGGTGGCTTGCTCTCTGGTGGCCTCGGCCGATGGAGGGGGGAAGGAGTCTGGGCACGTGGCCTCTCTTTCTCCCACTCTGACCGAGGCCTCTCCGACGGCGGTGGTTGAGCCTAGGGGAGGGGGCTATGTTCAGGTGGCTGCGGCTCCCTCCTCTCCTCAGGTGGCCTTTGTGGCCACACAGACCGTGGCGCCTGCGACACCTCCCAACCAGAGGGTCGGGACGGGTGGGGAGTTCGGGCAGGAGGCCCACATACTCCTCTCCCCCGGTGCGCTTGAGGCCCATGGCATCGGTTCCAGGCGGACATCGGCGGGGCATACGGGCAGGACAGGAGGCCTTGATGTCTGTAGGCCCTCTCGAGAGGAAGTGATCGCGTTCAGAGGGATTTCGGATCCAGTATCTGAGGGATGGCGGATGAGTCGCCGACTCTAGGATTTTCCGCAGGTTGATGACATGCAGCACAGGTGCGCCATGCGGGCGGCCAAGCTTCGTGACATTGAGGTCACCGCTAGTATATCGGTCAATACCGCTAATTCAATTTAGCATTTTTCAGATGATGAGATTATTAATAATGCAAATCAATTAGGTGTTTCACTAGGTAGTAATGATAGTGAAATTTCTAATTCTGTAAATGATTTGCTGGATCTAGAAGCGGAGCGTGCTTTAGAAATGATTCGAAACTTAGCAGCGGTAAAACCCATGAATGACTCCAATATTGATGCATTGGGGGTCAGGGTACTGGATAACTTCTATGCGAACCTTGCGCCATCCTTTCCTGAGTCTGAGGAAGAGGGTGACAATATAGAGGGTGAAGTAGCTAGATCCACTGAGCCCGGTTGTGAGGATCGGGTGGAGGATCAAAACAAAACTAAATGCAAGTGGAAGCGGAAGATTTACCCGGCTTCGACGGTGCGCAGGAGTGCTAGGATCCGTACCTCTAAAAAAATTCATGACGAAATATGAAAGGAATCTTTTGGAATAGCAGAGGTCTGAAAGACTTGGCTAAACGTAGGTTTCTTGCAGACGCTTCTATCGAGCATAAATTGGATTTTATTGCTCTTTCGGAAACTGGTAGAGATAATTTTGCGCCCCAGTTTCTCAATACTTTATCGGGCGGTGTCGATTTTGATTGGCACTGCCTGCCTCCGCGAGGAAGATTGGGTGGGATCTTACTTGGAGTGCGATGTGATACGCTGGATGTCCGAAGTGTAGTGATGGGTGACTTCACGATTAAGTTCCGGGTTAGATCCAAAGCTGATGGGTTTAACTAGGCTCTGGTGGCGGTTTATGGTGCCGCACAGCCCGAACTTAAACCAGAGTTTTTGGTGGATCTTGTCCGAATTTGCGGCTCTGAGCAGCTCCCAATTTTAGTTGGGGGTGATTTCAATATCATTAGAAGGAGAGAGGAAAAGAATAATGACAATTTTGACGGCAGATGGTCGTTTATGTTTAATACCATTATTGAAAGCTTGGATCTGAGAGAGATAGAGCTTTTCGGTAGAAAATTTACTTGGGCTAATGCATTGCCAAACCCGACGTATGAGAAGCTAGATCGAGTCCTAGCGAGCGTCGAGTGGGAACAGAAATTCCCTTCGGTAATGGCCCAGGCTCTCTCTCTCGTGGTATTTCTGATCACACGCCTTTATTCGTGGACTCGGGGGAGCCAAACCACGTAGGAAACAAAAAATTCCTTTTCATTCGAGCTGGCATGGTTTGAACGTGAAGGCTTCTTGGATCTAATAGCCAGGGAATGGGCTAAGGATGCAGGAGGTAGGACTTCTGTTGAGCGTTGGCAGAACAAGATCAGGCATTTGAGAAGTTTCTTACGAGGGTGGGCTAAGCACCTTAGTGGGATTTATAAAGTTGAAAAGGAAAGGCTCCTTTCACTTATTCAGTCCTTAGATTTAAAAGCCGAGTCCACGATTTTTCAAGCCACGGAGCTTCATGTTAAACTTGAAGCGGAGATGAAGCTGAAAGAGCTTCTCCGTGAAGAGGAATTAAAGTGGGCGTTGCGGGCTAAAGTCCGCAAAGTTGTCCAGGGAGACGCGAACACTCAATTCTTTCACTTGATCGCTAATGGCAAGCACAGAAAGAAGAGAATCTTTCAGCTTGAACAAGATGAGGGAACTATTTAGGGACAGGATAACCTCAAATTATACATAACCGAGTACTATAAGCAGTTGTTTGGCCCTCCGGAGGATAATTGTGTGTCCTTGGATGAGTCCAGGATTGAGGATGTGCCTCAACTCACTGCTGATGATAATGATATTCTGCTTGCCCCGTTCTCGGAGAAAGAGGTGTTTGAAGCTATTGCGCAGATGAAAAACAATAAGGCTCCAGGGCCGGATGGTTTTCCGCCGGAGTTTTATAAAAAGTGTTGGCATATTATCAAGGGGGATTTGCTACCAATGTTCCATGATCTATTCTCTGGACAGCTTCAGTTATTTCACTTAAATTTTGGAACAATAACATTGCTTCCTAAGAAAACGGAGGCTGTGAGAATTGAGCAGTTCAGGACGATTTGCCTTCTCAATGTTAGTTTCAAAATTTTCACCAAGGTTGGGACTAACAGGCTCACACAGATTGCGCACTCTGTGGTACAGCAGTCCCAAACTGCTTTCATGCCGGACAGAAACATCTTAGAAGGGGTGGTGGTCCTTCATGAAACGCTCCACGAAATCCACTCAAAAAAATTAGATGGAGTTGTTTTTAAGGTGGATTTCGAGAAAGCGTACGATAAAGTCAAATGGCCATTCCTTCAATAGGCCTTGCGTATGAAAGGTTTTGATGAAGCCTGGAGACGTTAGGTAGAATCGTTCACGCAAAAAGGGAGTGTTGGAATTAAAGTGACTGACGACATAGGTCATTATTTCTAGACACATAAGGGCTTGAGACAAGGGGATCCAATGTCTCCTATCTTGTTCAACATTGTAGTTGATATGTTGGCAATTATGGTAGGAAGGGCTAAGGAGGCTGGTCAGGTGGGTGGCCTAGTACCTCATCTAGTTGATGGAGGTGTGTCTACCCTTCAGTACGCCGATGACACGATCATCTTTATGGAGCATGACTTGGCCAAAGCGAGAAACATGAAGCTGGTGTTATGCTTATTTGAACAATTGTCTGGGTTAAAGATTAAATTTCGTAAAAGCGAATTGTTCTGCTTTGGTAGAGCCAATGACGAACAAGAGGCATATAGGCAATTGTTTGGGTGCGAATTGGGGACTTTACCTTTCACATACTAAGTTATCCCAATTCAACATCGCAAGCTGACAAACGGAGAATGGAAGTGCATCGAGGACCAATTTGAAAAGAAACTGAGTTGCCGGAAGGGCAAGCTCATGTCATACGGAGGACGATTAGTTCTGATTAACTCGGTTCTCACGAGTATGCCTATGTTTCTTTTGTCGTTCTTCGAAGTCCCAGTTGGAGTTAGGAAAAGACTGGATTTCTATCAATCACATTTCTTCTGGCAGAGCGATGAACTCAAAAGAAAATACTGTCTCGCTAAATGGGATATCATCTGTCGACTGAAAGACCAAGGGGGTCTTGGTATTGAGAATCTTGAGGTCAAGAATAGATGTCTTCTCAGCAAGTGGTTGTGGAAGTTATCGGTAGAGACTGATGCCACTTGGGCGCAGATCCTTCATAGCAAGTATCTTCATTCCAAAACTTTGTCCCAGGTGACAGCAAGGCCGTCTGACTCGCCCTTTTGAAAAGGGCTTATGAAAGTCAAAGTAACCTTGTTTAATAGGACAAAGTTTCTTATTGGCAACGGAGCTAGCACGCGATTTTGGGAGGATACTTGGCTCGGAGAGACCCCCCTTGCCATTCAATACCCGTCGCTATATCGTATTGTTCAACGGCGTGAGGTATTCGTTGGAACGGTCCTTCAATCCACTCCACTTAATATGCAGTTCAGAAGGGCGCTAATTGGCAACCGTTGGGAAGCATGGCTCCATCTAGTAGGTACACTGATGGAGGTTCAACTATCTCAACACCCCGATAAATTACGCTGGAAACTTACTAGGTCTGGAGAGTTTACAGTTAAATCATTGTATGTTGATGTTATCAATTCAAGCTCGATTCCTAGTTCCAAACATATTTGGGCTGTCAAAGTTCCGTTAAAGATCAAAGTGTTTATGTGGTTTGTCCATAAACAAGTAGTTTTAACCAAGGACAATTTGACAAAGCGTAATTGGACAGGACCTACTAGGTGTAGCTTCTTTGATCGGGATGAAACTATCAAACACCTTTTTCTTGACTCCCCGTTAGCCAAAGTTCTCTGGAGGACAGTCCATGTTGCTTTTAACATCACTCCACCGAGTTCTTTCAACATGTTATTTGGAACGTGGCTGAATGGGATAGGGCCCGAAACAGCGAGACACATTCGTGTAGGAGTTTGTGCTTTACTATGGGCAGTCTGGAACTGCAGAAATGATTTGGTTTTTAACAGAACAACAAATATTCATTTTTTGCAGGTTATTTTCCGAGCCACTGCGTTGATCCGTATGTGGTTGCTACTCACTCTGACGGAGGCCAGGGAGTGGTTGGTTGCTGGATCTATCCGCTGGGAGATGGTAGCACGGGATATATTTAACCAGTTTGGATGGCGGTCATGTAATAGGATAGGCAATTAGTTTACCTATCTGTCTTATGCCAGCCGGTTGTGGCTTTTTGTCTTCGCCTTTTTTTGGCTCTGGGTGAGCATTCTTTTTTCGTTTTTGTGACTTTAAGACCTTGTTAAACCTTCTTATCCATTTAATAAGTTGGCCGTATGCATCGCTCCGATGCAGAGGCCGGGGAGTCCCCCTTTTCGGAAAAAAAAACCACTACACAGATCGATGCCTCAAATCTTATTTACGGGGACGTAGAAGACGGTGGCCCACACATCCAGCCAGAGACAAGTAATATTTCACGGATGTAATAGCAACAACAGAGCATCGTTTTGTCCAGTGTGCATGTTGATATTGTTGGCACTCAAATCAGGTACTCGCTCCTAATAAATTGTCATGTTTTATCTCTGTAGCTGATTATGAATGAAACCCCCGCAAAAAAAAGATTATGAATGAAACAGGCCATGTATTACATGCATACCTTATGGGTATGTATTTTTACACCGATTGTGTGGACTGCTATTTCTTAAAGTTGAAAACATAGTCCGTTAGATATTTCTGTTTGTTATTTTCTTTTCTAAGATAATTCTGTGTGGTTGATCACTTTACCAAAGCATTTAAAAGAAACAATGATTAAAAGTGGAACATATAGGTAAAAATAAATCTTCATACATCAGGTAGCTTTTGTTGCAAACCTAGGTATTTGGTTGCGAGGATTTAATCTCAACAGAGGCTTAGCTCCCAGGTAGCTTTTGTTGCAAACATAGGTATTTGATTAAAGTTAGTTTATCTCTAAATATGAGAGAATTTTTGTTCTTTATAGTAATGAACTGACAAATGTTGGCTGCAGGCTACCGCCGATCCAATCTTTTAGCTTATAACCAGAGTGCTAGCTATGGATTTTTTATGTTTTGATGGCATTCCAACTAAAGTTGTTTATATCAAATCTGCTGCTGCTTTACAATCACTAAACGTGAATTAAATGCCTTTGTTGATCAATCTAACAGTAATTTGTGGTTATCTTTATAAACTCTATTGCTACTATATATGGGCGTTCACTACTCACTAAATTTGAATTAAGGGTCCCTACTGATTAATCCGACAGTGCTTGGATGTCAAAGTGTGTAAAATGTACATATTTAAATCATATAAAGACTGGCCGAAATATGCTTTTACAATTCTTTCTCATGACGCCCTGAGTGATCTTACGTAGTCGGAATTACACGAAGATGTCCGCGTGTAGTTGCATGTGTACGTAATTAGCTTAAGTACAATTACATACAATTATACTTACGTTTTCATCAAGTAATGTGTTCCCATCGTCATCTTTACTGTACCCAGATAGGATGTTTTGGAGTTTTAAAACATTCATGTGGCTGTAGGCTTACATAACCTGTATACTGTGTGACACTAATAACTATTGATGCAATGCAGGGGTTTGTTTTGGACACCACGTTCTCTTGGCATGCATGCTCTAAGTTAGTCAAGTGACATCATGGTTTTTCCATAATGCACTCTACTGATTCTTCTTAATTTGTTATTTCACAGAGACTTAATACTGTAGTTTTGTGCTCAACATAATTGTTTTACAGATGGGGAGTATTGGGCACAGATAGATGTACAATATGTGGACGAGAACAATGGAAATTTCCAAGGTCATCAACACGAGTGTGGTCTATTTTTGCAGGATGCTCTGGGCGATTAGAAAGGTAAGCTAGCTAGGGTCATTGATAAGACTGTGATTTACACTACTTCAATTGTTTAATTAACTATGTAAGACAACAAGATATTCTTGGAAGTATTACTTATCTGTCTATTTTCATAGGCATCTCACAGCTTTCTTCTTCGCCGGGGAATTTTGATCATGACTAAAATTGGCAAAAGGTAAATTCTCCAAAACCAAATACAGTATAAATATTCATGGTTTGTATAGTTGAGTTTGAGGACTTTTATTCAGCTAAGCAATCCTCGAGTAATTGCCTAGAAATATTTATCCAAATTGTATCTTTTCAAATTCACATGCACACCCTTGCATACCTTTTAAGCGAATGTGGTTGTCGGTGTCAAAATCGGCGGATCTCAAGTAGGGGGTCCCGAACTGTGCGTCTAGGCCGAATGGTAACAGGAGGCAAGGGACACGAAGTTTTACCCAGGTTCGGGCCCTCTCGATGGAGGTAAGACCCTACGTCCTGCTTGATTAATATTGATGATATGGGTAGTACAAGAGTAGATCTACCACGAGATCAGATAGGCTAAACCCTAGAAGCTAGCCTATGGTATGATTGTTGTTGTATATGTTGTCCTACGGACTAAAACCCTCCGGTTTATATAGACACCGGAGAGGGATAGGGTTACACAAAGTCGGTTACAATGGTAGGAGATCTGCATATCCGTATCGCCAAGCTTGCCTTCCATGCCAAGGAAAGTCCTTTCCGGACACGGGACGAAGTCTTCAATCTTGTATCTCCATAGTCCAGGAGTCCGGTTGAAGGTATAGTCCGTCCATCCGGACACACCCTAATCTAGGACTCCCTCAGTAGCCCCTGAACCAGGCTTACGTGACGACGAGTCCGGCGCGCAGATTGTCTTCGGCATTGCAAGGCGGGTTCCTCCTCCAAGTACTTCATAGAAGATTTTGAACACAAAGATAGTGTCCGGCTCTGCAAAATAAGTTTTCACATATTGCCATAGAGAGAATAATATTTACACAAATCTAATCTGCTGACGTATTCCGTAGTGTGACACACCACGGCCAAGCCTTTATCCGAGTCGTTTCATTATCCCACCTCAGCGCGTCATGCGAGGCGATTTCCTTGGCACGTCTTGTTAAAGCAGAGATCGTGTCCCCTTATTCCGGAGTTCTCATCAATACGGGCGTGACTAACCCAACCGCGCCATTGATTACGGCTGTCGGTGTCAAAACCGGCGGATCTCGGGTAGGGGGTCCCGAACTGTGCGTCTAGGCCGGATGGTAACAGGAGGCAAGGAACACGATGTTTTACCCAGGTTCGGGCCCTCTTGATGGAGGTAAAACCCTACGTCCTGCTTGATTAATATTGATGATATGGGTAGTACAAGAGTAGATCTACCACGAGATCAAGGAGGCTAAACCCTAGAAGCTAGCCTATGGTATGATTGTTGTATGATGAAGTTGTCCTACGGACTAAAACCCTCCGGTTTATATAGACACCGGAGAGGGTTAGGATTACACAAAGTCGGTTACAATGGTAGGAGATCTTGAATATCCGCATCGCCAAGCTTGCCTTCCACGCCAAGGAAAGTCCCATCCGAACACGGGACGAAGTCTTCAATCTTGTATCTTCATAGTCCTGGAGTCCGGCTGAAGGTATAGTCCGGCTACCCGAACACCCCCTAATCCAGGACTCCCTCAGTAGCCCCTGAACCAGGCTTCAATGACGACGAGTCCGGCGCGTAGATTGTCTTCGGCATTGCAAGGCGGGTTCCTCCTCCAAATTCCTCATAAAAGTTTGTAAACACCAAGAGTAGTGTCCGGCTCTGCAAAATAAGTTTCCACGTATTGCCACAGAGAGAATAATATTAACATAAATCTAATCCGTTGACGTATTCCGCAGCGTGACATCACACTACGGCCAAGACTTTATTCGAATCGTTTTCACTTTTCCACCTCAGCGTGTTTTGCGAGGCGATTTCCTTGGCATGTCTTGTCAAAGCAGAGATCGTGTCCCCCATTTACGGGATTCTCATCAATACGGACGTGGGTAACCCAACCGCGCCATTTATCACGGCGCTGGGCAAGCGAGTTTTACTAGGCTGGTGGGGACGCACAGTCGCATCCGCCCATATAAGGGGATAAGGATCCACCTTTTTACCTACGCCTTCTTCCTCCTTTGCCTATCCATCTTCTGCGCACCCGAGATCCAGCGCCCAAGCCCGCACTTCCTACCTCAACCTTCTCCAACAATGTCCGGAGCGGGAGGCAAGTGGATGGTCTCCTCCGTTATGGAGGGCCATGTCAAAAAGCTAAGGAAGGCCGGATACCTGTCCAAAGACATCGGGCACCGGCTTCCTGAGGAGGGGCAGCTTCTCCCCACCCCAAGGCCCCATGAGAGGGTAGTATTTCTTCCCCACTTCCTCCGCGGACTGGGTTTTCCTCTCCACCCATTCATCCGCGGGCTCATGTTCTACTATGGCCTAGATTTCCACGATCTGGCCCCGAACTTCATCCTCAATATCTCGGCGTTTATCGTCGTGTGCAAGGCTTTCCTCTGCATCCGCCCCCATTTCGGCCTCTCAAGACCTTCAACGTCAAGCCAAAGGTGGTGCGCGGCAACCAGGCGGAGTGCGGAGGTGCCATGGCGGGCAAAATAGCCAACGTCCTATGGCTCGAGGGCTCCTTTGTGGAGACCTTGAAGGTGTGGCAGTCGGGGTGGTTTTACATCACCGAGCCACGCGATCCGAAGTGGATCGCAGCCCTTGAATTCCGATCCGGACCCCCTACGGGGCTCACGTCCTGGAAGGAGACGGGCTTGTCGTGGGGCGACGAAGAAGAGGTGACCGGACTGCAAAAATGCATCCAGTCCCTAGTGAACAAGCAGCTCAGGCTTGTCAACGTAGTCCAGGTCATGCTCGTCCGCCGGATCCTTCCGTGTCAAGAATGGGACTTCAATCTGTGGGAGTTCAACCCGGCGCAGCACCGAACTCTGAGCAGGCTCTTCGACACGACGTACGAAGATGTCTGGAAGGGGCTAACCAAAGGCGCCGAGGCTCCCGCATCCGCCTCCGAAGACCGCGGATTCAGCTCGCAGCGTCCTGCTAGCGAGGTAAAATATTTTCATCCTTTACAGGATGTTAAGTTTCTTCATAGTTTGACTCTATGCGGGATCTAAACTCCATCACCTTTGACAGGATTGGCAGGCGAAGTCTGGACCGATTAACTGTCCGGCTCCCTTGCCCGAAGACCCAGCCCCTGCTCTCCTAGTGAAGCTGCTGGTTCCGGCACCTTATGTGGTGCCGGAGAAGAAGGCCAAGAAGAAGAAGGCCATGGGGACTCGAAAGAGTTCCCGGCAGATGGTGGTGTCGGACTCGTCGTCCGACGAGTCCGAGACGCACTCCTCCCGTGAAGACGAGGAGGAGGAAGAAGAGACCTCTCTCCCTCCAGCGGGGGGGGGAAAGAAGAGGAAGGCCGCCCCAGTAGGGGAGGCCGAAGGGTCCAAGAAGAGGAAAACCCCTCCGCCGGACTACGCCCCCGACGCCGACGAGGACGAAGAGGAGTGGCCGGACAGGGCCAAGCGTCTAGCGAAATCGTAAGTGTTCGGGTACCAGAGTAACTCACGATATTCCTTTTGTTGCGCAGCTTTCCCTAACGTCGAATATAATCATGCAGCCCGCCCAAGGACGGGCTCGACGAGTTGTCGAGCGGCTCCCTGGATTCCTCGGATGTGAATTCAGTTCCGCTCGCTGCCTCCCCCTGTGCTGCGGATGACGCCGAAGTGGCGTCGCGACAAGCTCCGGGGAAAGAGGAGGCGGTCCAGGGGGAACCGCGAGGCGACCTCCCGGACTCCAGGAGTACAGGGGACAAGACCCCCCAGGGCTCCAAGTCCGGCTTTAAGCCAGACACCGCGCCGGAATCATCAACGGTTCTGGACCGCAGCAGGCGAACTCCTGCCAAGAGGAGCAAGCCTATTGAGCCGGCGTCCTCCGTCCAACCGGAGGCGCCGGACAATCTGCTGGAGGTGCTTAAGGGCGCCTCCATCGACGAGGAGCACCGTACCATCATGAGTACGGTGGTCCAGAAGGTTCGGTCCGCCAAAAGCGGACTGACTGAAGCTTGTGCTAGCCTTCTAACAGGCTTCGAGGTAAGTAAAAATATATATAAAAATATTACCGCATAGACAGTAGCCCCTGATGCTCTGTTTGGCGTTCGGAAAGAAAAGCTGAATAGAGGATCTATTAAATATCGCAGGAGTCTAACTAAAAAGGAGTCAATATACGTATGCAGGCTTCGCTGCTGGCCACCGCCGCACTGACTGCGGAGGTGGGCGCCCTGAAGCAGGGCCTCGAGCGGACCGAGCAAGAGCTCGGCCTTGCCAAACGGCAGCTCGAGGAGAAAGAAGGTAAGAGATACCTTATAGAAAAAATGTCTATAAGAAGACGCAATTGCAAAAAATGACAGGAGTACACTGCTTATTGTAGGGGCCACAACTGAGGTGGCGACCCTCAAGCAGGCGTTGTCCGAGGCCGAGAAGAAAGCAGCCATGGAGCGCACCGAGCGGGAGAAATTTGAGGCGCAGGTCGGCGGGGTGCAGCGAGAGCTTCAGGCTCTCATGAAAAAAACATGAGAGTTTGGAGCTCGACTCGAAGACGCGAGCGTCCAAGCTTGTTGCGGCCCATAAAACTGCCGAATCTGCCAAGGCCGAAGCCCAGAAGGCCCTCCAGGAATTGGATGCGGTAAAAAAGATAGCGGCGGGTAAGGCATTCTCTATGCAAAGCAGACATATAAAAGTAAGCTACTTATTACTTACCCGAATCCGGAGCTCTCCAGGGGCATTCGCAGATCTTCCCCGCAGCGTATCCGATGCCGCTGCATTCTACCGAGCCGAGGAAGGCAGCTCGACGGAGAAGGTGTTCTGGTCTCACTATGCTGAGGCCGAACACCCTGTGCCCTTGAGCGACCAGATGAAGCAGCTGGTCAAGCTCCACAAGGCGGCCGAACAAGCCCTGAAGGGCTTCATAGTTCGCCTGTGGCCTGGAGAGGCCCTGCCTGGGAGCTACTTCGGACTGGTGTGGTGGCTGGTGGAGGCTTGTCCAGGGCTCGAGGTCATCAAGCACTCCGTCTGCATCGAAGGTTCCCGTAGGGCCCTTGCCCGTGCAAAGGTGCACTGGGGTAAGCTGGACGGTGACAAGCTTGTGAGGGACGGGCCGCCGCCGAGGAAGGAGCATCGCAAGCCCGAGAACTATTACAAGGATGTTCTGGCTGGTGCCCGCCTTATGGCGGATGAATGTACCAAGGATGTAATTTTTGAATGAACTCGCTCGTGTTATCCTGTGCGCTGAAAACTTGTTCATATGCGCTAAGCAATGCTTGTTGAATTTAAAATATTACTTTCTGTGCGGCCGTTTATCAAAAAATTGAGAGATGGCCAGTCGTCGGCTTCTGCCCCCATGCCACTAGTGCTGGGGTGTTCGGGATAAACCTGAGCGCTCTTTTTCCCGTGATTGGGTCCGTCGAGGGAGGCGCTCAGCACAACGAACAAGGCAATCGGACTATAATGCTTGAACACTCTCACTTAGCCATAGAACTCTATAATTTTAAATTTTGGCGAAGCCCCTAGTATTCGGAAGACCGAGTTCGGGGCGCTATCCACGCCTTGGCCGGACAAAGCCGGTTCCTCGCTCGAAGCGGCATAAGTCTTTAAGGACTCGAAAAACCTCTCGAACAGCGACCGGTCTCTCGCCTCATCATGACAGTCAGTTTTAGCTTTCTCTACTGAGATGCTCAGCCCAGCTCAACTGGGGCACAATCGCAGTAGTTCTCCTAGTGCTACCTTAGCCGATAGAGCGGAACGTAAGGCACCAAAACATAGGAGCCGGGCAAACCCAACTATTGACCCAAATCATGATTCGGAGCCGATGCATATAGTGCTATAAGTTCGGGGTGCCGCACTTGTGAAAGTGTACGGACTTCTCACGCCATATTGATGGGTACTGAAGCCCCTGGCGTATTTTTGCCGTACCACAGTGTGTGGATGCAACATGTTATTAATAAACATATATATATAAAGAGGATAATGCAAAAAATAGACAAAAAGCTATGCATTGTTTATAGAAAGGCTGCTATGAAAGCGGAACGATACAAATAGTGCGATAAGCAAAAGAAATTGGACTATTTAACATGTCCTGGCCAGGGGCAGGCCGCGGAATTGTATTAAAAATAGGTATACTGCTCGCAATAGAGACCACCTGGGAGTTCCATAATGCGGCGTGGCTTGTCTGCTTTCCTGGATCTTGCATCGTTTGTGCGGCAGTTGAATTGCCGAACGGGTCATCCGAAGTATGGAGTCCTGAGAGTAAGAGAAAAAAAAAGAAGAAAAAAAAGGAATCCGGCAGCCCCTGGTGCGGTTTAAGCCGTATTTCGGGCATGCCGTGATAGTGCCCCTTCCCCTGTGCCCATGGTATTTCAAGAGCGTAGTTATGTACGCGAAGCACTGGTTTCGCTATATCGCGAGGGCTAGGGTTGGGGCCGCATTGCTACGCTAGCTCAGAACGTTCCATGTGGTCTTGTTGTAGGGTACTCCGGGTGCGCTTGACAGTGTCCGGCTTTTTGAAGGCCGAGCTGGAGAACTGCCTGGAGAGGCTGCTTTGTACTTCTGCTGCGAGCGTTGCCTTGTGCTCCTCCGTTCGGAGGGAGCGTTCAATGCTCCCATTGACCGTGATTACTCCTCTAGGTCCTGGCATCTTGAGCTTGAGGTATGCATAGTGCGGTACCGCGTTGAATTTTGCGAATGCGGTTCGCCCGAGCAGTGCGTGATAGCCACTACGGAACGGGCCTATGTCGAAGATTAACTCCTCGCTCCAGAAGTTATCCGGAGATCCGAAGACCACTTCCAGTATGACTGAGCCTGTACAGTTGGCTTCTACACCTGGTATGACGCCTTTAAAGGTCGTTTTGGTGGGCTTGATCCTCGAGGAATCTATGCCCATTTTTCGCACTGTATCCTGGTAAAGCAGGTTCAGGCTGCTGCCGCCATCCATGAGGACTCTTGTAAGATGAAATCCGTCAATGATTGGGTCTAGAACCAATGCGGTGAAGCCGCCATGACGGATGCTAGTGGGATGGTCCCTTCGATTAAAGGTGATCGGGCAGGAGGACCATGGGTTGAACTTTGGGGCGACTGGCTCCATCGCATATACGTCCCGTAACGCGCGCTTCCGCTCCCTCTTGGGGATGTGGGTTGCGTATATCATGTTCACCGTCCGCACTTGCGGGGAAATCCCTTCTGTCCACTGTTGTTCGGCGGCCTGGGCTCCTCCTCGTTGTCGCTATGCAGCCCCTTGTCTTTGCTTTCGGCTCTTAACTTGCCTGCCTGCTTGAACACCCAACAATCCCTGTTGGTGTGATTGGTTGGCTTTTCGGGGGTGCCACGTATTTGGCACAAGCGGTCGAGTATTCGGTCCAAACTGGACAGGCCCTGAGTATTTCTTTTGAATGGCTTTTTCCGCTGATCGGATTTATAGCCTCGGAATCCAGCATTAACTGCCGTATCCTCGTTGTTGTCGCTGTTAATGCGGCGCTTTTGTTTGTTCTGACGCGACATGTCGCTTTTGTCCTTGGTATTCGAATTACCAGGGTTCTTGGTTAAATTGTTGCCGCGAGCTAGCCAGCTGTCTTCTCCCGCGCAAAAGCGGGTCATGAGTGTCGTGAGGGCTGCCATAGATTTCGGCTTTTCCTGTCCCAGGTGCCGGGCAAGCCACTCGTCACGGATATTATGCTTGAAGGCCGCTAAGGCCTCTGCATCCGGACAGTTGACTATCTGGTTTTTCTTTGTTAGGAACCGTGTCCAGAATTGCCTGGCTGATTCCTCTAGCTGCTGAATTATGTGGCTTAGGTCATCAACATCCGGTGGTCGCACATAAGTTCCCTGGAAGTTATCAAGGAATGCGGCTTCCAGGTCCTCCCAAGAACCGATTGAGTCTGCTGGCAAGCTGTTAAGCCAATGCTGGGCCGGTCCCTTAAGTTTGAGTGGGAGGTATTTGATGGCGTGTAGATCATCACCGCGGGCCATGTGGATATGAAGGAGATAATCCTCGATCCATACCGCAAGATCTGTTGTGCCATCGTACGATTCGATGTTTATGGGTTTGAAGCCCTCAGGGATTTTATGATCCATTACTTCATCTATGAAGCATAGTGGGTGTGCGGCGCCTCTGTATTGGGCTATATCACGACGCAGCTCGAAGGAGCTTTGTCTGTTGAGTTCGGTCCGGTCGGATTTATTGCATCCGGAGTGACGATCACCGTCACGTGCCGTGGGGTGCCTGCGCGATCCGTAGATCGATCTTGTTTGCCTTGCCTTGTCCTCCAGTACGTCGCGCAGGTCGGGCGCATTTTCCCATGCCTTAGTATGCTTGACGCGGCGTCGGGGCATGGCTTGAGTGGAGGGCCAAGAGGCCTCTCTGTCGCGGCCACGAGGTGGCCGGTCGGCCATGTCGTGTGCTAGTGATGTAGGTGCTTCCTCCTCTAGTCGGGGTAGCAGCCTGCGCTTTGGGTAACTCTTGGAGGGGCGTTCGAGTTCATACTCTTCAGCCGCAAGGACTTCAGTCCATCTGTCAGCTAGCAAATCCTGATCAGCTCTAAGTTGTTGCTGCTTTTTCTTGAGGCTGCTTGCCATGGCCATAAGCCTGCATTTAAAACGCTCTTGTTCGGCGAGATCCTCTGGCACGACGAACTCGTCGTCATCGAGGCTTGCCTCGTCTTCGGAGGGAGGCGTATAATTATCGTCCTCAACCTCTTGGTCCGCCGCCCTCTCGTGAGGGCTGGCTTCTCTGTCCTCCTGTGCTGAATCTTGCTAGAGGGGGTGTTCTTCGGCGCTATCCGGAGTAGTATTATCTCCCATGCCGGAATCACCGTTTTTGCTTTGGCGGGATTTAGAGCGGCGCCGCTGACGCCGGCGCTTGGGCTGTTTCTTAGAGGTATCGTCCCCTGCTGTTCCATCGCCATCTCCATCCTTTGGAGTGTCCACCATATATATGTCATATGACGAGGTGGCCTTCCAGCGCCCTACAGGTGCTGGTTCTTGTTCGTCTCCTGCATCGTCGTCCATGCTGTCGATGTGTTCGGAGTCGAAGTCAAGCATGTCGGTTAAGTCGTCGACAGTGGCTACGAAGTGGGTGGTGGGTGGGTTTTGAATTTCCTCATCATCTGTATCCCAACCTTGCTGACCGTAGTCCGGCCAGGGCTCTCCTGATAAAGAGAGAGACTTTAAAGAATTCAGGACTTTAGAGAATTCAGGATGTCGCCGAAGGGCGAGTGCTGAAAGATGTCCGCGGCAGTGAACTCCATTATCGGCGCCCAATCGGATTCGATTGGCAGGGGCGCGGGGGGCTCGGAGTTCGGAGAGGAATCCGGCTCCTCGGAGTCACGGGCCATGCGGAGTGCGGGGCTGGAGTTCGGCTCGATCGCCTCTGAGATCGCAGCCCCTGAGGCAGCGTCCAACCGCTGATCCTCGATCGGCGCCGTAGGCTCCGAATCAATGGTCGGAACCAATGCGTGTGCGGCCTCCAAGGCACTGTTCAGCGGCAGAGCTATATCATGCCCATCGAGACAGTGCGGCGCGCTTGGCTGTGGCTTGAATCCGTCGAAGATCAAGTCCCCGCGGATGTCAGCCATGTAGTTTAGGCTTCCAAACCTGACCTGATGGACAGGGGCGTAGCTTTCGATCTGCTCAAGGTGGCCAAGCGAATTGGCCCGTAGTGCGAAGCCGCCGAAGACGAAGATCTGTCCGGGGAGAAAAGTCTCACCCTGGACTGCATCGTTGTTGATGATCGAAGGAGCCATCGGGCCTAAAAGCGACGACACAGAGGAACTCTCAATGAAAGCACCAATGTCGGTGTCAAAACCGGCGGATCTCGGGTAGGGGGTCCCGAACTGTGCGTTTAGGCCGGATGGTAACAGGAGGCAAGGAACACGATGTTTTACCCAGGTTTGGGCCCTCTTGATGGAGGTAAAACCCTACATCCTGCTTGATTAATATTGATGATATGGGTAGTATAAGAGTAGATCTACCACGAGATCAAGGAGGCTAAACCCTAGAAGCTAGCCTATGGTATGATTGTTGTATGATGAAGTTGTCCTACGGACTAAAACCCTCCGGTTTATATAGACACCGGAGAGGGTTAGGGTTACACAAAGTCGGTTACAATGGTAGGAGATCTTGAATATCCACATCGCCAAGCTTTCCTTCCACGCCAAGGAAAGTCCCATCCGGACATGGGACGAAGTCTTCAATCTTGTATCTTCATAGTCCTGGAGTCCGGCTGAAGGTATAGTCCGGCTACCCGAACATCCCCTAATCTAGGACTCCCTCAACGGCGCTTGGAGATAAGCGAGTTTTACCAGGCTGGTGGGGACACGTAGTTGCGTCCACCCATATAAGGGGATAAGGATCCACCTTTTCACCTACGCCTTCTTCCTCCCTTGCTTATCCATTCTCGCGCACTCGAGCTCTAGCGCCCAAGTCCGCACTCCACACCTCAACCTTCTCCAGCCATGTCCGGAGCGGGAGGCAAGTGGATGGTCTCCTCCCTCACGGAGGGACACATCAAAAAACTGAGGAAGACCGGATACTTGTCTAACGACATTGCGTACCGGCTTCCTGAAAAGGGGCAGCTCATCCCCACCCCTAGGCCCCATGAGAGGGTGGTGTTCCTCCCCCATTTCCTCCGCGGACTGGGCTTCCCTCTTCACCCATTTGTCCGGGGGCTCATGTTCTACTACGGACTGGATTTCCACGATCTGGCCCCGAACTTTGTCCTCAACATCTCGGCGTTTATAGTCGTGTGCGAGGCTTTCCTTGTTGGGGAACGCAGTAATTTCAAAAAAATTCCTACGCACACGCAAGATCATGGTGATGCATAGAAACGAGAGGGGAGAGTGTTGTCTACGTACCCACACAGACCGACTGCGGAAGCGTTGACGCAACGTAGAGGAAGTAGTCGTACGTCTTCCCGATCCAACCGATCCAAGCACCGTTACTCCGGCACCTCCGAGTTCTTAGCACACGTACAGCTCGATGACGATCCCCGGGCTCCGATCCAGCAAAGCGTCGGGGAGGAGTTCCGTCAGCACGATGGCATGGTGACGATCTTGATGTTCTACCGTCGCAGGGCTTCGCCTAAGCACCGCTACAATATGATCGAGGTGGAATATGGTGGCAGGGGGCACCGCACACGGCTAAGGAACGATCTCAATGATCAACTTGTGTGTCTAGAGGTGCTCCCTGCCTCCGTATATAAAGGAGCCAAGGGGGAGGGGGCCGCCGGCCAGGAGGAGGGCGCAGGAGGAGTCCTACTCCTACCGGGAGTAGGACTCCCCCCCCCCCCAATCCTAGTTGGACTAGGATTCCACGAGGGGGAAAGAGAGAGGGGGGAGCCGGCCACCTCTCCTAGTCCTAATAGGACTAGGGGAAGGGGGAGGCGCGCGGCCACCTTGGGCAGCCCCTTTCTCCTTTCCACTAAAGCCCATTAAGGCCCATATGGCTCCCGGGGGATTCCGGTAACCTCCCGGTACTCCGGTAAAATCCCGATTTCACCCGGAACACTTCCGATATCCAAACATAGGCTTCCAATATATCAATCTTTATGTCTCGACCATTTCGAGACTCCTCGTCATGTCCATGATCACATCCGGGACTCCGAACAATCTTCGGTACATCAAAATGCATAAACTCATAATAATTGTCATCGTAACGTTAAGCGTGCGGACCCTACGGTTCGAGAACAATGTAGACATGACTGAGACACATCTCTGGTCAATAACCAATAGCGGGACCTAGATGCCCATATTGGCTCCTACATATTCTACGAAGATCTTTATCGGTCAGACCGCATAACAACATACATTGTTCCCTTTGTCATCGGTATGTTACGTGCCCGAGATTCGATCGTCGGTATCCAATACCTAGTTCAATCTCGTTACCGACAAGTCTCTTTACTCGTTCCGTAATACATCATCTCACAACTAACATATTAGTTGTAATGCTTGCAAGGCTTATGTGATGTGCATTATCGAGAGGGCCCAGAGATACCTCTCCGACAATCGGAGTGACAAATCCTAATCTCGAAATACGCCAACCCAACATCTACCTTTGGAGACACCTGTAAGGCTCCTTTATAATCACCCAGTTACGTTGTGACGTTTGGCAGCACCCAAAGTGTTCCTCCGGTAAACGGGAGTTGCATAATCTCATAGTCATAGGAACATGTATAAGTCATGAAGAAAGCAATAGCAACATACTAAACGATCGGGTGCTAAGCTAATGGAATGGGTCATGTCAATCACATCATTCTCCTAATGATGTGATCTCGTTAATCAAATAACAACTCTTTTGTTTATGGTTAGGAAACATAACCATCTTCGATTAACGAGCTAGTCAAGTAGAGGCATACTAGTGACACTTTGTTTGTCTATGTATTCACACAAGTATTATGTTTCCGGTTAATACAATTCTAGCATGAATAATAAATATTTATCATGATATAAGGAAATAAATAATAACTTTATTATTGCCTCTAGGGCATATTTCCTTCAGTCTCCCACTTGCACTAGAGTCAATAATCTAGTTCACATCGCCATGTGATTTAACAACAATAGTTCACATCACCATGTGATTAACACCCATAGTTCACATCGATATGTGATCAACACCCAAAGGGTTTACTAGAGTCAGTAATCTAGTTCACATCACTATGTGATTAACACCCAAAGAGTACTAAGGTGTGATCATGTTTTGCGTGTGAGATAATTTTAGTCAACGGGTCTATCACATTCAGATCTGTAAGTATTTTGCGAATTTCTATGTCAACAATGCTCTGCACGGAGCTACTCTAGCTTATTGCTCCCACTTTCAATATGTATCTAGATCGAGACTTAGAGTCATCCAGATCTGTGTCAAAACTTGCATCGACGTAACCTTTTACGACGAACCTTTTTGTCACCTCCATAATTGAGAAATATTTCCTTATTCCACTAAGGATAATTTTGACCGATGTCTAGTGATCTACTCTTAGATCACTATTGTACTCCCTTGCTTAACACAGTGTAGGGTATACAATAGATCTGGTACACAGCATGGCATACTTTATATAACCTATGGCCGAGGCATAGGGAATGGCTTTCATTCTATTTCTATCTTCTGCCGTGGTCGGGCTTTGAGTCTTACTGAATTTCACACCTTGCAACACAGGCAAGAACTCTTTCTTTGACTGTTTCATTTTGAACTACTTCAAAATCTTTGTCAAGGTATGTACTCATTGAAACAACTTATCAAGCGTCTTGATCTATCTCTATAGATCTTGATGCTCAATATGTAAGCAGCTTTACCGAGGTCTTTCTTTTGAAAAATTCCTTTCAAACACTCATTTATGCTTTGCAGAATAATTCTACATTATTTCCGATCAACAATATGTCATTCACATATACTTATCAGAAATGTTGTAGTGCTCCCACTCACTTTCTTCTAAATACAGGCTTCATCGCAAGTCTGTATAAAACTATATGCTTTGATCAACTTATCAAAGCGTATATCCCAACTCCGAGATGCTTGCACCAGTCCATAGATGGATCGCTGGAGCTTGCATATTTTGTTAGCACCTTTAGGATTGACAAAACCTTCTGGTTGTATCATATACAACTCTTCTTTAATAAATCTATTAAGGAATGCAGTTTTGTTTATCCATTTGCCAGATTTAATAAAATGCGGCAATTGCTAACATGATTCGGACAGACTTAAGCATAGATACGAGTGAGAAACTCTCATCGTAGTCAACACCTTGAACTTGTCGAAAACCTTTTGCGACAATTCTAGCTTTGTAGATAGTAACACTACTATCAGCGTCCGTCTTCCTCTTGAAGATCCATTTATTCTCAATTGCTTGCCGATCATCGGTCAAGTCAACCAAAGTCCATACTTTGTTCTCATACATGGATCCCATCTCAGATTTCATGGCCTCAAGCCATTTTGCGGAATCTGGGCTCACCATCGCTTCTTCATAGTTCGTAGGTTCGTCATGGTCAAGTAGCATGACCTCCAGAACAGGATTACCGTACCACTCTGGTGCGGATCTCACTCTGGTTTACCTACGAGATTCGGTAGTAACTTGATCTGAAGTTACATGATCATCATCATTAGCTTCCTCACTAATTGGTGTAGTAGCCACAGGAACAGATTTCTGTGATGAACTACTTTCCAATAAGGGAGAAGGTACAATTACCTTATCAAGTTCTACTTTCCTCCCACTCACTTCTTTCGAGAGAAACTCCTTCTCTGGAAAGGATCCATTCTAAGCAACGAATATTTTGCCTTCGGATCTATGATAGAAGGTGTACCCAACATTTTCTTTTGGGTATCCTATGAAGACGCACTTCTCCGATTTGAGTTTGAGCTTATCAGGATGAAACTTTTTCATATAAGCATCGCAACCCCAAACTTTAAGAAACGACAACTTTGGTTTCTTGCCAAACCATAGTTCATACGGTGTCGTCTCAACAGATTTAGATGGTGCCCTTTTAACGTGAATGCAGCTGTCTCTAATGCATAACCCCAAAATGATAGTGGTAGATCGGTAAGAGACATCATAGATCGCACTATATCTAATAAAGTACGGTTATGACGTTTGGACACACCATTACATTGTGGTGTTCCAGGTGGCGTGAGTAGTGAAACTATTTCACATTGTTTTTAACTGAAGGCCAAACTCGTAACTCAAATACTCTTCTCTACGATCAGATCGTAGAAACTTTATTTTCTTGTTACGATGATTTTTCACTTCACTCTGAAATTCTTTGAACTTCTCGAATGTTTCAGACTTATGTTTCATCAAGTAGATGTACTCATATCTGCTCAAATCATCTGTGAAGATCAGAAAATAATGATACTTGTCGCGAGCCTCAATATTCATCGGACCACATACATCAGTATGTATGATTTCCAACAAATCTGTTGCTCGCTCCATTGTTCCGAAGAACAGAGTCTTAGTCATCTTGCCCATGAGGCATGGTTCGCAAGCATCAACTGATTCATAATCAAATGATTCCAAAAGCCCATCAGCATGGAGTTTCTTCATGCGCTTTATACCAATATGACCTAAACGGTAGTGCCACAAATAAGTTGCACTATCATTATCAACTTTGCATCTTTTGGTTTCAATATTATGATTATGTGTATCACTACGATCGAGATCCAATGAACTATTTTCATTGGGTGTGTAACCATATAAGGTTTTATTCATGTAAACAGAACAACAATTTATTCTCTTACTTAAATGAATAACCGTATTACAATAAACATGATCAAATCATATTCATGCTTAACGCAAACACCAAATAACACTTATTCAGGTTCAACACTAATCCCGAAAGTATAGGGAGTGTGCGATGATCATCATATCAATCTTGGAACCACTTCCAACACACATCGTCACTTCACCCTTAACTAGTCTCTGTTTATTCTGCAACTCCCGTTTCGAGTTACTAATCTTAGCAACTGAACTAGTATCAAATACTGAGGGGTTGCTATAAACACTAGTAAAGTACACATCAATAACATGTATATAAAATATACTTATGTTCACTTTGCCATCCTTATTATCTGCCAATCACTTGGGGTAGTTCCGCTTCCAGTGACCAGTCCCTTTGCAGTAGAAACACTTAGTCTCAGGCTTAGGACCAGAATTGGGCTTCTTCACTTGAGCAGCAACTTGCTTGCTGTTCTTCTTGAAGTTCCCCTTCTTCCCTCTGCCCTTTTCTTGAAACTAGTGGTCTTGTCTACCATCAACACTTGATGTTTTTCTTGATTTCTACCTTCGTCAATTTCCGCATTACGAAGAGCTTGGGAATCGTTTCCGTTATCCCTTGCATATCATAGTTCATCACGAAGTTCTACTAACTTGGTGATGGTGACTGGAGAATTCTGTCAATCACTATCTTATCTGGAAGATTAACTCCCACTTGATTCAAGCGATTGTAGTACTCAGACAATCTGAGCACATGCTCACTAGTTGAGCGATTCTCCTCCATCTTTTAGCTATAGAACTTGTTGGAGACTTCATATCTCTCAACTCGGGTATTTGCTTGAAATATTAACTTCAATTCCTGGAACATCTCATATGGTCCATGACGTTCAAAACGTCTTTGCAGTACCGATTCTAAGCCATTAAGCATCGTGCACTAAACTATCAAGTAGTCATAATATTGAGCTAGCCAAACGTTCATAACGTCTGCATCTGCTCCTGCAATAGGTCTGTCACCTAGCGGTGCATCAAGAACATAATTTTTCTGTGCAGCAATGAGGATAAACCTCAGATCACGGATCCAATCCGCATCACTGCTACTAACATCTTTCAACACAATTTTCTCTAGGAACATATCAAAACAAACACGGGGAAGCAACAACGCGAGCTATTGATCTACAACATAATTTGCACAATACTACCAGGACTAAGTTCATGATAAATTTAAGTTCAGTTAATCATATTACTTAAGAACTCCCACTTAGATAGACATCCCTCTAATCCTCTAAGTGATTACGTGATCCAAATCAACTAAACCATGTCCGATCATCACGTGAGATGGAGTAGTTTCATTGGTGAACATCACTATGTTCATCATATCTACTATATGATTCACGCTCGACCTTTCGGTCTCCGTGTTCCGAGGCCATATCTGTATATGCTTGGCTCGTCAAGTATAACCTGAGTATTCCGCGTGTGCAACTGTTTTGCACCCGTTGTATTTGAATGTAGAGCCTATCACACCCGATCATCACATGGTGTCTCAGCACGAAGAACTTTTGCAACAGTGCATACTCAGGGAGAACACTTCTTGATAATTTAGTGAGAGATCATCTTATAATGCTACCATCAATCAAAGCAAGATAAGATGCATAAAAGATAAACATCACAAGCAATCAATATAAGTGATATGATATGGCCATCATCATCTTGTGCCTGTGATCTCCATCTCCGAAGCACCGTCATGATCACCATCGTCACCGGTGCGACACCTTGATCTCCATCGTAGCATCGTTGTCGTCTCGCCAATCTTATGCTTCCACGACTATCGCTACCGCTTAGTGATAAAGTAAAGCATTACATCGCGATTGCATTGCATACAATAAAGCGACAACCATATGGCTCCTGCCAGTTGCCGATAACTTGGTTACAAAACATGATCATCTCATACAATAAAATTTAGCATCATGTCTTGGCCATATCACATCACAACATGCCCTGCAAAAACAAGTTAGACGTCCTCTACTCTGTTGTTGCAAGTTTTACGTGGCTGCTACGGGCTTAAGCAAGAACCAGTCTCACCTACGCATCAAAACCACAACGATAGTTTGTCAAATAGACTCCGTTTTAACCTTCGCAAGGACCGGGCGTAGCCACACTCAGTTCAACTAAAGTTGGAGAGACAGTCGCCCGCAAGCCACCTATGTGCAAAGCACGTCGGGGGAACCGGTCTCGCATAAGCGTACGCGTAATGTTGGTCCGGGTCGTCTCGTCCAACAATACCGCCGAACCAAAGTATGACATGCTGGTAGGCAGTACGACTTATATCGCCCACAACTCACTTGTGTTCTACTCGTGCATATAACATCAACATATAAAACCTAGGCTCTGATACCACTGTTGGGGAACGCGGTAATTTCAAAAAAAATCCTACGCACACGCAAGATCATGGTGATGCATAGCAACAAGAGGGGAGAGTGTTGTCTACGTACCCACGCAGACCGACTACAGAAGCGTTGACGCAACGTAGAGGAAGTAGTCGTACGTCTTCCCGATCCGACCGATCCAAGCACCGTTACGCCGGCACCTCCGAGTTCTTAGCACACGTACAGCTCGATGACGATCCCCGGGCTCCGATCCAGCAAAGCGTCGGGGAGGAGTTCCGTCAGCACGACGGCGTGGTGGCGATCTTGATGTTCTACCGTCGCAGGGCTTCGCCTAAGCACCGCTACAATATGATCAAGGTGGAATATGGTGGCAGGGGGCACCGCACACGGCTAAGGAATGATCTCAATGATCAACTTGTGTGTCTAGAGGTGCTCCCTGCCTCCGTATATAAAGGAGCCAAGGGGGAGGGGGCCGCCGGCCAGGAGGAGGGCGCAGGAGGAGTCCTACTCCTACCGGGAGTAGGACTCCCCCCCCCCAATCCTAGTTGGACTAGGATTCCTCGAGGGGGAAAGAGAGAGAGGGGGGCCGGCCACCTCTCCTAGTGCTAATAGGACTAGGGGAAGGGGGAGGCGCGCGGCCACCTTGGGCAGCCCCTTTCTCCTTTCCACTAAAGCCCATTAAGGCCCATATGGCTCCCGGGGGATTCTTGTAACCTCCCGGTACTCCGGTAAAATCCCGATTTCACCCGGAACACTTCCGATATCCAAACATAGGCTTCCAATATATCAATATTTATGTCTCGACCATTTCGAGACTCCTCGTCATGTCCATGATCACATCCGGGACTCCGAACAATCTTTGGTACATCAAAATGCATAAACTCATAATAACTGTCATCGTAACGTTAAGCGTGCGGACCCTACGGTTCGAGAACAATGTAGACATGACTGAGACACATCTCTGGTCAATAACCAATAGCGGGACCTGGATGCCCATATTGGCTCCTACATATTCTATGAAGATCTTTATCGGTCAGACCGCATAACAACATACGTTGTTCCCTTTGTCATCGGTATGTTACTTGCCCGAGATTCAATCGTCGGTATCCAATACCTAGTGCAATCTTGTTACCGGCAAGTCTCTTTACTCATTCCGTAATACATCATCTCACAACTAACATATTAGTTGTAATGCTTGCAAGGCTTATGTGATGTGCATTACCGAGAGGGCCCAGAGATACCTCTCCGACAATCGGAGTGACAAATCCTAATCTCGAAATACGCCAACCCAACATCTACCTTTGGAGACACCTGTAAGGCTCCTTTATAATCACCCAGTTACGTTGTGACGTTTGGTAGCACCCAAAGTGTTCCTCCGGTAAACGGGAGTTGCATAATCTCATAGTCATAGGAACATGTATAAGTCATGAAGAAAGCAATAGCAACATACTAAACGATCGGGTGCTAAGCTAATGGAATGGGTCATGTCAATCACATCATTCTCCTAATGATGTGATCCCGTTAATCAAATAACAACTCTTTTGTTTATGGTTAGGAAACATAACCATCTTCGATTAACGAGCTAGTCAAGTAGAGGCATACTAGTGACACTTTGTTTGTCTATGTATTCACACAAGTATTATGTTTCCGGTTAATACAATTCTAGCATGAATAATAAACATTTATCATGATATAAGGAAATAAATAATAACTTTATTATTGCCTCTAGGGCATATTTCCTTCATTCCTCCGCATCCGCCCCCATTTCGGCCTATGGCTCAAGACTTTCAATGTCAAGCCGAAGGTGGTGCGCGGCAACCAGGCGGAGTGTGGAGGCGCCATGGTGGGCAAGATGGCCAACGTTTTATGGCTCGAGGGCTCCTTTGTGGAGACCCTGAAGGGGTGGCAATCGAGGTGGTTGTACATCACCGAGCCGCGCGACCCCGAATGGGTCGCAGCCCCCGAGTTTCGATCCGGACCCCCTACGCGGCTCACCTCCTGGAAGGAGACGGGCCTGTCGTGGGGTAAAAAGGAGAGCTGACCGGACTCCAAACATGCGTCCAAACCCTGGTGGACAAGAAGCTCAAACTTGTCAACGTAGTCCAGGTTATGCTCATCCGCCTGATCCTCCCAAGTCAACAACAGGCTTTCAACCTGTGGGAGTTCGACCCGGCGCAGCACCGAACTCTGAGCAGGCTCTTCGACATGACGTACGAAGATGCCTGGAAGGTGCTTTTCAAGGGCGCCGAGGCCCCCGCATCCGCTACCGAGGATCGCGGATTCAGTACACAGCGTCACGCGCATGCGGTAAGCTGTTTTTTCCTTTTGCAGGGTATCGATTTTTCATAGCTTGACTCCATGCGGGATCTAAGCTCCCTTACCTTTGACAAGATTGGCAGGAGACGTCCGGACAGATCAACTATCCGGCTCCTTTGCCCGAAGGCCCAGCGGATGCTCGTTCGGCGAAGCTGTTGGTTCCGGCACCCCATGTGGTGCCGGAGAAGAGGGCCAAGAAGAAGGCCACGGGGACTCGAAAGAGTGCCCAGCGCCTGGAGGTGTCGGATCCCTCATTCGACGACTCCAAGACGCACTCCTCCCATGAAGACGAGGAGGAGGAAGAAGAGACCCCTTCCCCTCCAGCGGGGGAAGGGAAGAAAAGAAAGGCCGCCCCAACTGGGGAGGCCGAAGGGTCCAAGAAGGGGAAAACCCTTCCTCCAAACTACTCCACCGATGCCGACGACGGCGGAGAGGAGTGGCCGCCCAGGGCCAAGCCCCTGGCCAAATCGTAAGTATCCGGATACCAGAGAAATTCACAGTATTCGTTTATTGCACAACTTCCCCTTATGTCGAATATGTTTATGCAGCCCACCCAAAGACCGGCTCGACGCGTCATCGAGCGGCTCACTGGACTCGTCGGATGTGAACTCGCTTCCGACGGCTTCCACCCCCCGCCCTACGGACGACACCGAAGTGTTGTCCCAACAGGTTCCAAGCCGGGAGGAGGTGGTCCTGGAGGCGCGCAAGGCGACCTCCCGGACTCCAGGAGTAAAGGGGATGAAACCCCCCAGGGCTCCAAGTCCGGCCCTAGGCCGGACACCGCTCCGGAACCTTCAAAGGTTCCAGAGTCCGGCGGGGGACCTCCTTCCCAGAGGAGCAAGCCCACCATGCCGGTAACCTCCGTCCATCCAGAGGCGCCGGACAATCTGTTGGAGGCGCTCCAAGGCGCCTCCATCGACGAGGAGCACC
Organism: Triticum dicoccoides; assembly: GCF_002162155.2. Taxonomy (NCBI): domain Eukaryota; kingdom Viridiplantae; phylum Streptophyta; class Magnoliopsida; order Poales; family Poaceae; genus Triticum; species Triticum dicoccoides. The sequence goes on along the minus strand of NC_041390.1, from coordinate 5,254,452 downwards.
GCACCATTATGAGTGCGGTGGTCCAGAAGGTTCAGTCCACCAAGAGCGGACTGACTGAAGCTTGTACTAGCCTTTTAACGGGCTTTGAGGCAAGTAAAGAATGTGTAAATAATATTACCGCATAGACAGTAGCCCCTGATGCTCTGTTTGGCGTTCGGGAAGAAAAGCCGAATAGAGGATCAAATAAAATTCGCAGGAGTCTAACAAAAAGGAGTCAATATGCGTATGCAGGCTTCTCTGCCTGCGTCCGCCGCACTGACTGCGGAAGTGGACACGCTAAAGCAGAACCTCGAGCAGTCCGAGCAAGAGCTCGGGCGTGCCAAGAAGCAGCTCGAGGACAATGAAGGTAAGAAATACCTTGTTTAAATATATATATATATATATATAAAGGTGCAATTGCAAAAAATGACAGGATTATCGTGGCTATTGCAGGGTCCACGTCTGTGGTGGCGACCCTTAAGCAAGCGCTGGTCGAGGCCGAGAAGAGGGCGGCCACGGAGCGCACCGAGCGGGAGAAGTATGAGGCCGAGGTTGGCAAGGTACGGCAAGAGCTCCAGGCTCTCATGGAAAAACATGAAAGTTTGGAGCTTGACTCAAAGACGCGAGCGTCCGAGCTCGCGGTGGCTATTGAAAATGCCAAGTCTACCAAGGCCGAATCCCAGAAGACCCTCCAGGAGTTGGATGAGGTGAAGAAGATAGCGGCGGGTAAGGCATTCTTTATGCAAAGCAAACACATAAACGTGAGTTACTTGTTACTTACCCGAATCCGGAGCTCTCCAGGAGCGTTCGCAGATCTTCCCCGGAGTGTGTCCGATGCCGCCACATTCTATCGAGCCGAGGAGGGCAGCTCGACAGAGAAGGTGTTCTGGTCACAGTATGCTGAGGCCGGACACCCCGTGCCCCTGAGCGACCAGCTGAAGCAACTGGTCGAGCTCCACAAGGCGGCCGAACAGGCCATGAAGGGCCTCATAGTTCGGCTGTGGCCTGGAGGGGCTCTTCCTGGGAGCTATTTCGGGCTGGTGCGGCGGCTCGTGGAGGCCTGTCCAAGGCTCGAAGTCATCAAGCGCTCCGTCTGCATTGAAGGTGCCCGTAGGGCCCTTGCCCGTGCTAAGGTGCACTGGGGCAAGCTGGATGCTGAGAAACTTGTGAAGGACGGGCCACCGTCGGGGAAAGAGCATCGCAGGCCCGAGAATTATTATAAGGATGTTCTGAAGGGTGCCTGCCTTGTGGCGGATGAATGTTCTAGGGATGTAATTTTTGAGTGAAACTTGCTTGTTTTGTCCTGTGCGCTGAAAACTTGTTCATATGCGATAAGCAATGCTGTTGGAATTTAAAATATTACATTCCGTGCGGCTGTTTATCAATTCTGAGAGATGGCAAGTCGTCGGCTTCTGCCCCCATGCCGCTAGTGCTGGGGTGTTCAGGGCTAAACTTGAGCGCTCTTTTTCCCATGTTTGGGTCCTTTGAGGGAGGCGCTCAGCCCAACGAACAAGGCAATCAGACTATAATACGTGAACACTCTCACTTAGCCATAGAATTCTATAATTTTAAATTTCGGCGAAGCCCCTGGTATTTGGAAGACCGAGTTCGGGGCGCTATCCACGCCTTGGCCGGACAGAGCCGACTCCTCGCTCTAAGCGGCATAAGTCTTTAGGGACTCGAAAAACCTCTCGAACAGCGACCAGCTCTCGCTTCATCATGACAGTCAGTTTTAGCTTTCTCCACTGAGGTGCTCGACCCAGCTCAACTGGGGCACAATCGTAGTGGTTCTCCTAGTGCTACCTTAGCCGATATAGCGGAACGTAAGGCACCAAAACATAGGAGCCAGGCAAACCCAACTATTGACCCAAGACATGATTCAGAGCCGATGCATATAATGCTATAAGTTCGGGGTGCCGCACTTGTTAAAGTGTTCGGACTTCTCACACCATGTTGAGGGGTACAGAAGCCCCTGGCGTATTTCGGCCGTACCAAAGTGTACGGGTGCAACATGTCATTAAGGAACATATATAAAAAAAGTAATGCAAAAATAGACAAAAGCTATGCATTGTTTATTAAAGAGGGCTGCGATCAAAAAATGATACAAATAATGCGATAAGCAAAAGGTTGGACTATTTAACATGTCTATTCCAGGGGCAAGCTGCGGAATAGTATGCGAAACAGGTATACTGCTTGTGATAGAGACCACCTGGGCGTTCCGTAATGCGGCGTGGCTTGTCTGCTTCCCTGGTTCTTGCATCGTTTGTGCAGCAATTGAACTGCCGAACAGGCCTTCCGAAGAGTGGAGTCCTGAAAGTAAGAGAAAATTAAAAAATCGGCAGCCCCTGGTGCGGTTTAAGCCGTGTTTCGGGCGTGCCGTGATGGTGCCCCTCCCCCTGTACCCATGGTATTTCTAGAGCATAGTTATGTACGCGAAGTACTGGTATCGCATTTTTGCGAGGGCTGGGGTTGGGGCCGCATTGCTATGCCTGCTCGGGTCGTGCCACGCGGTCTTGTTGTAGGTTACTCCGGGCGTGTTTGACGGTGTCCGGCCGTTTAATGGCCGGACTAGAGAACTGCCTGGAGAGGCTGCTTTGTACTTCTGTTGCAAGGGCCGCCGTGTGCTCCTCCGTTCGGAGGGAGCGTTCGGTGTTTCCATTTACCGTAATTACTCCTTGAGGGCCTGGAATTTTGAGCTTAAGGTATGCATAGTGCGGTACCACATTGAACTTGGCGAATGCGGTTCGCCCGAGCAGTGCATGATAGCCACTGCGGAATGGGACTATGTCGATGATTAACTCCTCGCTTCGGAAATTATCTGGAGATCCGAAGACCACTTCAAGTGTGACTGAGCCTGTACAATTGGCCTCTACACCTGGTATTACGCCTTTAAAGGTTGTTTTGGTGGGCTTAATCCTCGAGGGATCTATGCCCATTTTCCGCACTGTATCCTGGTAAAGCAGGTTCAGGCTGCTGTCGCCGTCCATAAGGACTCTAGTGAGATGAAATCCGTCAATAATTGGGTCTAGAACCAATGAGGCGAATCTGCCATGACGGATGCTAGTGGGATGGTCCCTTTGATCAAAGGTGATCGGGCGGGAGGACCATGGCTTGAACTTTGGGGCGAGTGGCTCTACCGCGTATACGTCCCTTAACGCGCGCTTCCGCTCCCTTTTGGGGACGTGGGTTGCGTATATCATGTTCACCGTCCGCACTTGTGGGGGAAAACCCTTCTGTCCACTGTTGTTCGGCGGCCAGGACTCCTCGTCGTCATCGCTATGCAGCCCCTTGTCTTCATTTTCAGCATTTAACTTGCCTGCCTGCTTGAACACCCAACAATCCCTGTTGGTGTGATTGGCCGGCTTTTCGGGGGTGCCATGTATCTGGCATAAGCGGTCGAGTATTCGGTCCAAACTGGACGGCCCCTAGGATTCCTTTTGAATGGCTTTTTCCGCTGACCGGATTTAGAGCCTCTGAATCCGGCATTAACTGTCGTATCCTTAGTATTGTCGCCATTAATGTGGCGCTTCTGCTTGTTGCGACGCGACCTGCCACTACTGTCCCTGGCTCTGTTGGAAAAGGCAGTGCCTAGGAGGCGCTTAGGCACGCCTAGGCGCTAGGCAGTGGCCAAACGCCTCGCCTAGGGCATAAATGGAGATCTAGGCAGGGCAAGCAAGGAATTATTTACCCAAGTAAGAAATCATGCCACATACCGCACTAATATGCAAAATGGGTTATATTCCAATGGCAGTAGATGGTAATCAACTTATTTATATGCCCTAAACTAATATCAACACCCATATAATAATCACAAAGACACTACGAGTAAAAATTATATTACCGCCTAGGCCACGCCTAGGGCTCTTAGGCACTGCCTAGGCACTAGGCGAAGGCCAACCGCCTCGCTTGCACCTACCGCTTTTTCCAACCTCCCTGGTATCCGAATTACCAGGGTTCTTGGTCATATTGTTGCTACGAGCAAGCCAGTTGTCTTCTCCCACGCAAAAGCGGGTCATGAGTGTCGTGAGTGCTGCCATAGACTTCGGCTTTTCCTGTCCAAGGTGCCGGGCAAGCCACTCGTCACGGATATTGTGCTTGAAGGCTGCTAGGGCCTCAGCGTCCGGACAGTCGACTATTTGATTTTTCTTTGTTAGGAACCGTGTCCAGAATTGCTTGGCCGATTCCTCTGGCTGCTGAATTACGTGACTTAGGTCATCGGCGTCTGGGGGTCGCAGATAAGTGCCTTGGAAATTGTCGAGGAATGCAGCTTCGAGGTCCTCCCAACAACTTATTGATCCTGTTGGCAAGCTGTTAAGCCAATGTCGAGCTGGTCCTTTAAGCTTGAGTGGGAGGTATTTGATGGCGTGGAAATCATCGCCGCGGGCCATGTGGATATGAAGGAGATAATCCTCGATCCATACCGCAGGATCTATTGTGCCATCATATGATTCGATGTTTACGGGTTTGAAACCCTCGGGGATTTGATGATCCATTATTTCGTCTATGAAGCATAGTGGGTGTGCGGCGCCTCTGTACTGGGCTATATCACGACGTAGCTCCAATGAGCTTTGTCTATTGTGTTCGGCCCTGCCGAATTTGTGGCCGGCGTGACGGTTACCGTCTCGAGCCGTGGGGCGCCCACGTGATCCGTAGATCGATCTTGTTTGCCTTGCCTTGTCTTCCAACATATCTCGTAAGTCCGGCGCATATTCCCGTGCCTTGGTACGGGGTGCGGCTTAAGTGGAGGGCCGAGAGGCCTCTCTGTCGAGGCCACGAGGTGGCCGGTCGGCCGCGTCAAGTGCTTCCTCCTTTAATCGGGGTAGCAACCTGTGCTTTGGGTAGCTCTCGGAGAGGTGTTCGAGTTTATGCTCTTCGGCTGCAAGGACTTCAGTCCATCTGTCGACTAGCAAATCTTGGTCAGCTCTAAGCTGTTGCTGTTTTTCTTGAGGCTTCTTGCCGTGGCCATAAGCCTGCGTTGAAAACACTCTTGCTCGACGGGATCCTCTGGCATGACGAATTCGTCGTCGTCGAGGCTTGCCTCGTCTTTGGAGGGAGGCATATAATTATCGTCCTCGACCTCTCTGTCTACCGCTCTCTCATGAGGGCTGGTTTCTCCATCCTCCTATGCTAAATCTTGCTGGAGGGGGTTTTCTTCGGCACTTTCCGGAGTATTATTATCTCCCGTGCTGGAATCACCGTATTTGTTTTAGCGGGATTTTGAGCGCGCGTCGCTGATGCCGGTGCTTAGGCTGTTTCTTGGAGGGGTCATCCTCCGCTGTTCCATCGCCATCTCCTTCTTTTGGGGTGTCCACCATGTATATGTCATATGACGAGGTGGCTTTCCAGGGCCTGATAGGTGTTGGTTCTTCATCGTCTCCTTCATCGGCGTCCATACCGTCGATGTCTTCGGAGTCAAAGTCGAGCATGTCGGTTAAGTCGTCAACAGTGGCTACAAAGTGGGTGGTGGGTGGGCTTTGAATTTCTTCATCGTCTGAATCCCAACCTTGCTGACCGTAGTCCGGCCAGGGCTCCTGATAAAGAGAGAGACTTCAGTGTCTTCAGAATATCGCTGAAAGGCGAGTGCTGAAAGATGCCCGCGGCAGTAAACTCCATGATCGGCGCCCAATCGGATTCGATCGGCAAGGGCGCGGAGGGTTTGGAGTCCGGAGAGGAGTCCGGCTCCTTGGAGTCACGAGTCTCGCAGAGTGCGGGGCTGGTGTTCGGCTCGATCGCCGTTGGGATCGCAGCCCCCGAGGCGGCGTCCAACCACCCATCCTCGGTCGGCGCAGTTGGCTATGAATTAAGGGTCGAAGCCGATGCGGATGGGGCCTCCAGGGCACTGTTCGGTGGCAGAGCTAGATCATGCTCGTCGTGACAGTATGGCGCGCTCGGCAGTGGCTCGAATCCGTCGAAGATCAAGTCCCCGCGGATGTCAGCCGTGTAGTTTAAGCTTCCAAATCTGACCTGACGGCCAGGGGCATAGCTTTCGATCTGCTCCAGATGGCCAAGTGAATTGGCCCGCAGTGTGAAGCCGCCGAAGACGAAGATTTGTCCGGGGAGGAAGGTCTCACCCTGGACTGCATCGCCATTGATGATCGTAGGAGCCATCAAGCCTGACAGCGACGACACAGAGGAACTCTCAATGAAAGCACCAATGTCGGTGTCAAAACTGGCGGATCTCGGGTAGGGGGTCCCGAACTGTGCATCTAGGCCGAATGGTAATAGGAGGCAAGGGACACGAAGTTTTACCCAGGTTCGGGCCCTCTCGATGGAGGTAAAACCCTACGTCCTGCTTGATTAATATTGATGATATGGGTAGTACAAGAGTAGATCTACCACGAGATCAGAGAGGCTAAACCCTAGAAGCTAGCCTATGGTATGATTGTTGTTGTATATGTTGTCCTATAGACTAAAACCCTCCGGTTTATATAGACACCGGAGAGGGTTAGGGTTACACAAAGTCGGTTACAATGGTAGGAGATCTGCATATCCGTATCGCCAAGCTTGCCTTCCACGCCAAGGAAAGTCCTTTCAGGAGACGGGACGAAGTCTTCAATCTTGTATCTTCATAGTCCAGGAGTCCGGCTGAAGGTATAGTCCGGCCATCCGGACACCCCCTAATCCAGGACTCCCTCAGTGGTCTTAAGAAATTCTATAGGAACGAGAAGGAAATTATTTATTTTCCTAATAGGCACATTGCTGCCCTCATGCTTGGTAATGATCCAATACTTCTTGGTTATTGCAGGAGCTTTTAGGTTTCATTGTTTTCCCCTACAAATAATCGTCTTACAAATGGTCTATGTTCATTTCATTTATGGGATCATGTTTGTCATATGTTTGCACTTTACATAGGTCACCAACATGTTGGAATTCGAGTATTTGAGAGATAAGCATACATGTTGCGGCATAGAAGAACATTATGTACTATATTCTTAGAACTGGAAGTATTATGTATTTTTCTTTGTCTATCTTGGTAGTCCTACTCTTATCTTCTATTTCTACTTTACCAGGGAGTTTTTATCATGACTAACTTGACAAAAGGTAAATCCTCGAAAACCGCACATAGTATAAATATGGAGGTTAGTTTAGTCTCAGGTTTCTAAATTACATCTTTGTCTTGCCCATCATTATGAAACATTTGTAGGTCCGAATCTATTCAAAGGCTTGCTTTTCCTATCGAAATTCTTCTTTTTGTTAACAGATATTTCATGAATTTATTTCATATATAATATGTACAATTATTGGATTAGATTTTAAGAACATCAGAGTAATTTACAAAGTTGCAAACAAAGAGTATTTTGTTCATTTAATTTTCATTTATCATGGGTATGCTTCTCTGAATAATTCTCCTACCTAAGCACACATGCATGTTCTACCTCGGCACATGGCTCTTATTTGTTAACCGAGATGGTACAAAGTTCAACGGAGTTATGTTTATAAATATAATTGCACACGGTGCAAAATGAGGGCTTCGAGAAGTGCCCCAATGATGAAACGCGGAAAATGATCCGATTGCATATTGTTGATATGTTGGACTTAAAATTAGCTAAAAGATTTGAACCTCTGGTTCCAAGTGGACTCCATCTAATGGAAGTTCGAAAATATATGTCGATGTTGGTTTGTATTTTGATCCTGATAGAAAATATTGTACTTTATTTCTATGGGTTATGACCCTATACTAACTGTTAGAGCATTGCCCAATATGTAGGAATGTTCGTGTACCTCAAACATGTGCGTGCATATAGATCTTCCATAGTGCCTTTGTTTCCTTTTCATTATCAACTTAATAAATGCCATTTGAAAATGTAACTGATTCATTTTAATAAAAAAATCTAGCCCCGTGCGAATGCACGGGTTGACGACTAGTTTGAAATAAAAGCTGTACATCAGCGATTTCAGCCAAAATGACAGCATAATCCAGTTTAAGAACAGTCAATAAATCAACTATAAATAGACCCAATGATAGCATTTAAGTTCAACAATACAGTTATTGATATAGTTCAACAAAGTAGGCAAAGTAACACACATATGAATGTACAAGTTCAAATAAATAGAGGTGATAATAACATGATATCTTTCATCCTGTATACATGCTCTCCTTGCTGCCGCTGTGTGGGTTTCATGTGATATAGCTACCAATCAGAGAAACACAGAGATGTCAAGTGGGACGGAAGGCTACAACCAGGTTCAGCCCACGGCAGCAAGCTGTACAAATTTCTTCTTGAAGAACTTAATCCGAAGAGGGGACTACAACCAATAGGAAGAGATCAAGGCAACAGCCAATGAAACCAGAGAAAAGGACAAGGGAGGAAAGAGAAAAGTTCCCGTAGATTTTATCGTTCTTGACATAGATTGCAATCCTTCATGTCCTATTATTCTTGGTAGACCTTTTCTTAGAACGATTGGTGCAATTATTGATATGAAGGAAGGAAATATTAGATTCCAATTTCCGTTAAGGAAAGGCATGGAACACTTTCCTAGAAAGAAAATTAAATTACCTTATGAATCTATTATGAGAGCCACTTATGGATTGCCTACCAAAGATGGCAATACTTAGATCTATCCTTGCTTTTTATGCCTAGCTAGGGGCGTTAAACGATAGCGCTTGTTGGGAGGCAACCCAATTTTATTTTTATTCCTTGCTTTTTGCTCCTGTTTAGTAATAAATAATTTATCTAGCCTCTATTGTGGTTGTGTTTTTTGTGTTTAACTAGTGTTTGTGCCAAGTAGAACCGTTGGGAAGACTTGGGGAAAGTCTTGTTAATCTTGCTGTAAAAAACAGAAACTTTAGTGCTCACGAGAACTGCTCCCATTTTTATTTGGAAAGTGCTATTTAGTTAATTAGTTTTGAAGATGATTAATAGATAAATCCTCACGTCCAGAAATTTATTTTATAATTTTTGGGGTTCCAGATCTTGCGCTAGCTACAGACTGTTCTGTTTTTGACAGATTCTGTTTTTCGTGTGTTGTTTGCTTATTTTGATAAATCTATGGCTAGTAAAATAGTTTATAAACCATAGAGAAGTTGGAATACATTAGGTTTTACACCAATATAAATAAAGAATGAGTTCATTACAGTACCTTGATGTGGACTTTTGTTTTCTTTCGCTAACGGAGCTCACGAGATTTTCTACTTTGAGTTTTGTGTTGTGAAGTTTTCAAGTTTTGGGTAAAGATTTGATGGATTATGAAACAAGGAGTGGCCAGATCCTAATCTTGGGGATTCCCATGGCACCCCCAAAGACAATTTAAGGACACCAAAAAGCCAAAGCTTGGGGATGCCCCGGAAGGCATCCCCTCTTTTGTCTACTTCCATCGATAACTTTACTTGGAGCTATATTTTTATTCACCACATGATATGTGTTTTGCTTGGAGCGTCTTGTATGATTTGAGTCTTTGTTTTTTAGTTTACCACAATCATCTTTTCTGTACACACCTTTTGAGAGAGACACACATTGTCGGTGTCAAAACCGGCGGATCTCGGGTAGGGGGTCCCGAACTGTGCGTCTAAGGCGGATGGTAACAGGAGGCAGGGGACACGATGTTTTACCCAGGTTCGGGCCCTCTTGACGGAGGTAAAACCCTACGTCCTGCTCAATTTATTCTTGATGATATGGGTATTACAAGAGTTGATCTACCACGAGATCGGAGAGGCTAAACCCTAGAAGCTAGCCTATGGTATGATTGTATGTTGTCCTACGGACTAAAACCCTCCGGCTTATATAAACACCGGAGGGGGCTAGGGTTACACAAGGTCGGTTACAAAGGAGGACATATACATATCCGTATTGCCTAGCTTGCCTTCCATGCCAAGTAGAGTCCCATCCGGACACGAGACGAAGTCTGCAATCTTGTATCTTCATAGTACAACAGTCCGGTCAAAGGATAGTCCGACTATCCGGAGACCCCCTAATCCAGGACTCCCTCAGTAGCCCATGAACCAGGCTTCAATGACGATGAGTCCGGCGCGCAGTGTTGTCTTCGGCATTGCAAGGCGGGTTCCTCCTCCGGATACACCACAGAAGAGTTCGAATAAAAGGATAATGTCCGACCCTGCAAAATAAGTTCCACATACCACTGTAGAGATAATAATATTTCCACAAATCTAATCTGCTGACACGTTTTGGCAACATGACATCATGCCATGGCGCGGTGATCATTCGAACCGTTTTTCTTTAACTAGCCCCGCACATAACGCGAGGCAGTTTCTTGACACGTCTTGTCAAAGCATAGATCGTGTCCCCCTTATTACGGGATTCTCATCAATACGGGCGTGGGTAACCCAACCGCGTCATCAATTACGGCGCTTGGAGGATAAGCAAGTTTTACTAGGCTAGTGGGGGCGCATAGTTTCGACCGCCCTTATAAAGGGATAAGGTTTATCCTTTTTCTACCCACGCCTTCTTCCTCCTTGCTCATCCATTCTCGCGCACTCGAGCTCCAACGCCCAAGTCCACATCCTTCTCCTCAACCTTCTCCAAACATGTCAAGAGCGGGAGGCAAGTGGATGGCTTCCTCCATCACGGAGGGACACATCAAAAAGCTACGCGGAGCCGGATACTTATCCGCGAATATTGCGCATCGCCTGCCCGCTGCGGGGCAGATCGTCCCCACCCCGGAACCTCACGAGAGGGTAGTCTTCCTCCACCACTTCCTCCGCGGACTGGGGTTTCCCCTCCATCCATTCGTCCGTGGTCTTATGTTCTACTACGGGCTGGACTTTCATGATCTAGCCCCGAACTTCATCCTCAACATTTCGGCGTTCATCGTCGTGTGTGAGGCTTTCCTCCGCATCCGGCCCCACTTCGGCCTGTGGCTGAAGACCTTCAATATCAAGCCGAAGGTGGTGGGAGGCCAACAAGCAGAATGCGGCAGAGCCATGGTGGACAAGATGCCCAATGTTATATGGCTTGAAGGCTCCTTCGTGGAGACCATAAAGGGGTGGCAATCGGCGTGGTTCTACATCACCGAGCCGCGCGACACCAACTAGGTGGCGGCCCCCGAGTTTCGATCCGGAGTCCCCACGCGGCTCACCTCCTAGAAGGAGAAGGGCCTATCCTGGGGTTCATCGGTGGAGCTCGACGGACTCCACAAATGTATCCGGAATATGGCAAGCAAGAAGCTCAAGCTTGTCAACATAGTCCGGGTCATGCTCTTCCGCCAGATCCTCCCGTGTCAACAATGGGATTTCAACTTGTAGGAGTTCGACCCGGCCCAGCACCAGACTCTGAGCGAGCTCTTCGACACGACGCACAAGGACGTATGGAGGGTGCTATTCAAGGGTGCCGAGCTCCCTTCCTCTCTCACCGAGGACCGCGGGCTAAGCGCGAAGCGCCCTGCGAATCCAGTAAGTTTTGTACATCTGGTAGGATTTTTACTTCCCATAGCTTAACCACACGCGGGGTCTGAGCTCCCATGCGTTTGACAGGACTGGGTGGGGGCATCGGAGAAGATCGACTCTCCGGCCCCTCTGCCAGAAGACACCGCGGACGCTCTCCTGACGGAGATGCTGACTCCGGCTCCTTACAAGGTGCCGGAGAAGACCAAGAAGAAGGCCAAGGGAACCCGAAAGAGTTCCCGACGCCAGGTGATATCGGACTCATCGTCCGATAACTTCGCGACGCACTCCTCCCCCGAAGACGAGGAGGAAGATGAAGATGCTCCCCCTTCAGTCGGGGGAGACAAGAAAAGGAAGGCCGCCCCGACCGGGGGGGCGAATGGTCCAAGAAGGGGAGGACCCTCCTTCCGGACTACTCCACCACCGCCGCCGAAGGCGAAGACGAGTGGCTGCTCAGGGCCAAGCCCCTGGCGAAGTCGTAAGTATTCGGATACCAGAGTAACTCATAGCATACCTTTGTCGCACTGCTTCTCCTAACGCCGAATATGATTATGCAGACCGCCCCAAGCCCGTATCGACGTATCTTCGTAGGGCGGCTCCTTGGACTCGTCGGATATGGATAGCGATCCACTTCCGACCGCCACCTCCCCTTGTCCTACGGACAATGCCGAGGTATTGCCTCAAGAGGCACTGGGTTGAGGGGAGACAATCCCGGAGGCGCCTCAAGGCGACCTTCCGGATTCCGGGGGCAGAGGGAGTAAGGCTCCCAAGGGCTCTAAGTTCGGCCCTCAGCCGAACACCGCGCCGGAACCTCCAGTGGTTCTGGTCTCAGGCAGGCGGCCTCCTTCCAAAAGGGGCAAGACGCCTGTGCCGGTGACCTCTGTCCATCCAGAGGCACCGGACGATCTGCTAGGAGCGCTTCGCAACGCTTCCATCGAGGAAGAGCACCGCACTATTATGAGTGCGGTGATCCAGAAGGTTCAGTCCGCCAAGAGCGGACTGACTGAAGCCTGTGCCAGCCTTCTAACAGGCTTTGAGGTAAGTATTTGAAATATAGGAAAAATATTACCGCATAGACAGTAGCCCCTGATGCTCTATTTGGTGTTCAAAAAGAAAAGCCGAATGGAGGATCAACTAATATCTGGAGGAGTCTAATATAAGTATGTCTATATGTGTATGCAGGCTTCGCTGCTGACCTCTGCGGCATTGACTGCGGAGGTCGCCGTACTGAAGCAGGACCTCGAAGGGTCCAAGAAAGAGCTCGGCCTTGCCAAGAGGCAGCTCGAGGAGAACAAAGGTAAGTAACACCTAGTCTATAGATGTGTATATATACAAAAAGGATGCGATTGCCAAATGACAAGATCATCTTTAATTTGCCAGGGGCCACGACCGAGGTGGCAACCCTGAAGCAAACACTATCCGAGGCCGAAAACAAAGCGGCCCAGGTGCGCACCGAGCGGGAAAAACAAGAGGCACGGGTGTGCGAGGTGCAGCAAGAGCTCCATGCTCTCGTGACGAAGCACGAGGCGTTAGAGCTTGACTTGAAAATGCGAGAGTCCGAGCTTGCCGCAGCCCTTGAGAGTGCAAAGAGTGCCAAGGCTGAAGCCCAAAAGGCTCTCTAGGATATTGATGCAATGAAGAAGATAGCGGCGGGTAAGGCATTCAATATGCAAAGCAAGCATGTGAAAGTAAATTACTTGTTACTTACCCGAGTCCGGAGCTCTCCAGGAGCATTCGCAGATTTGCCCCGTAGCATGTCGGATGTCGCACAGTTTTACCAGGCCGAGGAGGGAAGCTCAATGGAGAAGTTGTTCTGGTCTCAGTATACTGGGACCGAACACCCGATGCCTCTGAGCGACCAGCTGAAGCAACTGGTCGAGCTGCACAAGGCGGCCGAACAGGCCATGATGGGCTTTATAGTCCGGATGTGGCCTAGCGACACCCTTCCCAACAACTACTTTGTCCTGGTGGGGCGGCTTGTGGATGCCTGCCCACGGCTGGAAGTCATTAAGCGGTCCGTCTGCATCGAAGGTGCACGCCGGGCTTTCGCCCGTGCGAAGGTGCACTGGGCCAAGATGGACGCCGTGAAGCTGGTGAAGGAAGGGCCACCGCAGGGCAAGGAGCATCGCCACCCCGAGATGTACTATGAGGGTGTCCTGAAGGGTGCCCGTCTTGTAGCGGACGAGTGTGCGAAAGATGTAATATTTGAATAAACTTGCTTGTGTAATCCTGTATTATGAAAACTTGTTCATATGCGCTATGGAATGCTTGTTTGAATTTAAAATATTGCCTTCTGTTCGGCTATTTATAGAATCTGAGAGATGGCTAGTCGTCGGCTTCTGCCCCCACGCCACGAGTGCTAGGGTGTTCGGGATAAAACCTGAGCACCCTTGTTCCCATTTTTTGGGTCCTTCGAGGGAGGTGCTCAGCACAACGAACAAGGCAATCAGACTATAATGCGTCATCACTCTCACTTAGCCATAGAATTCTATAATTTTAAATTTCGGCAAAGCCCCTAGTATTCGGAAGGCCGAATTCGGGGCGCTATACACGCCTTAAGCCGGACAGGGCCGACTCCTCGCTCTAAGTGGCATAAGTCTTTAGGGACTTGAGACCTCTCGAACAGCGACCAGTCTCTCACCTTATCATGACAGTCAGTTTTAGCTTTCTCTACTGAGGTGCTTAGCCCAGCAGAACCGGGGCACAATCGCAGTAGTTCTCCCAGTGCTACCTTAGCCAATATAGCGGAACGTAAGGTACCAAAACATGGGAGCTGGGCAAACCCAACTATTGACCCAAGACATGATTCGGAGCTGATGCATATAATGCTATAAGTTCGGGGTGCCGCACTGTCGAAAGTGTTCGGACTTCTCATGCCGTATTATGGGGTATACTTAAGCCCCTAGCGTATTGGCCGTACCAGAGTGTACGGGTGCTAGATGTCATGAATGAACATATATATATAAAGGAAGAATGCAATAATAGTTTTAATGCTATGCATTGTTTATTCAAAAAGGTGCGTTAGAGCAGAAGTAGTGCGATAAGCAAAAAGTAGGACTATTTGACATGTCCCTTCCAAGGGCAAGCTGAGGAATGGTATTAAAGCAAGTATTTCACTCGTTATTGTAATCCACCTGGGAGTTCTGTGGTGTGATGTAGCTTTCTGCCTCCTTGGTTGCTCCATCATGTGTTTGGCAATCATGCTGCCGGACAGGGTTTCCAGAGATTAACGTCCTGAAAGAGAAAAATAACAAAGCGGGAAGCCCCTAGTGCGGTTTAAGCCGCATCTTGGGGCGTGCCGTAGTCGTGCCCCCATCCCACCTGTGCCCATGGTATTTTTAATGCGTAATTATGTACGTGTGGCACGGATTTTGCCGTTTAGCTGGGACCGGGGTGGGGGCCGCATTGCTATGCGAGCTCGGAACGTGCCAGGCGGTCATGTTGCCGATTACTCCGGGCACGCTTGAAGGTGTCTAGGTCCTTAATCGCCGAACTAGTGGATTGCCTTAAGAGGCTGCTTTGCGCTTCTGCTGCGAGGGCCGCAGTGTGCTCCTCCGTACGGAGGGAGCGCTCTGTGCTTCCATTGACTGTGATGACCCCCTGAGGTCCTGGCATCTTGAGCTTGAGATATGCATAATGTGGTACCACATTGAATCTCGCAAATGCGGTTCACCCGAGCAGTGCATGGTAGCCACTGCGGAACGGGACTATGTCGAAGATTAACTCTTCGCTTCGGAAGTTATCCAGAGATCCGAAGAGCACTTCCAGTGTGACTGAGCCTGTGCAATGGGCCTCTACACCTGGTATGACGCCTTTAAAGGTCATTTTTGTGGGTTTTATCCTTGAGGGGTCTATACCCATTTTGCGCACTGTGTCCTGATAAAGCAAGTTCAGGCTGCTGCCGCCATCCATAAGGACTCAAGTGAGGTGAAATCCGCTAATGATTGGGTCTAGGACCAATGCGGCGAATCTGCCATGACGGATACTAGTGGGGTGGTCCCTGCCGTCGAAGGTGATCGGATAGGAGGACCATGAGTTGAACTTTGGGGCGACTGGCTCCAACGCATATACGTCCCTAAGCGCACGCTTCCGCTCCCTCTTGGGGATGTGGGTTGTGTATATCATGTTCACCGTCCGCACTTGTGGGGAGAACCTCTTCTATCCTCCAGTGTTCGGCTGCCGGGTGATACATCTCCAACGTATCTATAATTTTTGATTGCTCCATGCTATATTATCTACTGTTTTGAATGTTTATGGGCTTTATTATACACTTTTATATCATTTTTGGGACTAACCTATTAACCCAGAGCCCAGTGCCCACTGCCAGTTTCTGTTTTTACCCTGTCTTAGGGTTTCGAAGAAAAGGAAAATCAAACGGAGTCCAATTGACCTGAAACTTCACGGAACTCTTTTTTGGAAGGAAAGAAGCCCAGAAGACTTGGAGTGCACGTCGGGGGATCTGCGAGGAGGTCACGAGGCAGGGGGCGCGCCCTCCACCCTCGTGAGCCCCTCGTGGCCCCCCTGACATACTTCTTCCGCCTATATATCTCCATATACCCTAAAAACATCGGAGAGCACAATAGATCAGGAGTTCCGCTGCCAGAAGCCTCCGTAGCCACCGAAAGCCAATCTTGACCCGTTCCAGCACCCTGCCGGAGGGGGGCATCCCTCTCCGGTGGCCATCTTCATCATCCCGGTGCTCTCCATGACGAGGAGGGAGTAGTTCTCCCTCGGGGCTGAGGGTATGTACCAGTAACTATGTGTTTGATCTCTCTCTCTCTCGTGTTCTTGATTTGGCACGATCTTGATGTATCGCGAGCTTTACTATTATAGTTGGATCTTATGTTTCTCCTCCCCCTATACTCTCTTGTAATGAATTGAGTTTCCCCTTTGAAGTAATCTTATCGGATTGAGTCTTTAAAGATTTGAGAACACTTGATGTATGTCTTCCGTGGATATCTGTGGTGACAATGGGATATCACGTGATTCACTTGATGTATGTTTTGGTGATCAACTTGAGGGTTCCGCCCATGAACCTATGCATAGGGGTTGGCACACGTTTTCGTCGTGATTCTCCGGTAGAACTTTGGGGCACTCTTTGAGGTCCTTTGTGTTGGTTGAATAGATGAATCTGAGATTGTGTGATGCATATCGTATAATCATACCCACGGATACTTGAGGTGACATTGGAGTATCTAGGTGACATTAGGGTTTTGATTGATTTATGTCTTAAGGTGTTATTCTAGTACGAACTCTAGGGCTGTTTGTGACACTTATAGGAATAGCCCAACGGATTGATTGGAAAGAATAGCTTTGAGGTGGTTTCGTACCCTACCATAATCTCTTCGTTCGTTCTCCGCTATTAGTGACTTTGGAGTGACTCTTTGTTGCATGTTGAGGGATAGTTATGTGATCCAATTATGTTAGTATTGTTGAGAGGACTTACACTAGTGAAAGTATGAACCCTAGGCCTTGTTTCTAGCATTGCAATACCGTTTACGCTCACTTTTATCATTAGTTACCTTGCTGTTTTTATATTTTCAGATTACAAAAACTATTATCTACTATCCATATTGCACTTGTATCACCATCTCTTCGCCGAACTAGTGCACCTATACAATTTACCATTGTATTGGGTGTGTTGGGGACACAAGAGACTCTTTGTTATTTGGTTGCAGAGTTGCTTGAGAGAGACCATCTTCATCCTACGCCTCCTACGGATTGATAAACCTTAGGTCATCCACTTGAGGAAAATTTTCTACTGTCCTACAAACCTCTGCACTTGGAGGCCCAACAACGTCTACAAGAAGAAGGTTGTGTAGTAGACATCAAGCTCTTTTCTGGCGCCGTTGCCGGGGAGGTTAGCACTTGAAGGTATATCTTTAGATCTTGCAATCGAGTCTTTTAGTTTCTTGTTTTATCACTAGTTTAGTTTATAAAAGAAAACTACCAAAAAATGGAATTGAGTTTGTCTCATACGCTTCATCTTTTTAATATCTTTCGTGAGTATGATGGAAAGGAAAATTGTGCTCAAGTGCTAGAAGAAGAAATCTATAAAATGTTTGGCACTAAATATTTGAATGATGAGCATGATTGCAATGTTGTTTGTATGAATTCCTTGAATATCCATGATGTTAATGATATGCAAAGCCACAAGCTTGGGGAAGCTATGTTTGATGAAGATGATATTTTTTGTCCCCCAAGTGTTGATGAACAAATTTATTATGATGAAATCATGCCTCCTATTTATGATGATTATGTTGATGAAAGTGGTTTCGGAGAGGTCATGACTTTATTTTGTGATGAATCCACTATTCCGGAAGAGGTTCCAATTGATTATGAGAAAAAAGTTGCTATCTATGATGATTATTGTGATGGCTTGTATGCTATAAAGAATAATTATATCCATGAAACCTGTCATCATGATTTTAGTTTTCAATTGGATTATGCCTCACATGATAATTATTTTGTTGAGTTTGCTCCCACTACTATTCATGAGAAGAATTTTGCACATGTGGAGAGTAATAAAAATTCTATGCTTGTAGATCATGAAAAGAATGATTTAGGTGCTGGATATATTGTTGAATTCATTCATGATGCTACTGAAAATTATTATGAGGGAGGAATATATGCTTCTAGGAATTGCAATAATATCAAGTTTCCTCTCTATGTGCTTAAAGTTTTGAAGTTATGCTTGTTTTACCGTCCTATGCAAGTTGATTCTTGTTCCCACAAGTTGTTTGCTCACAAAATCCCTATGCATAGGAAGTATGTTAGACTTAAAGGTGCTAGTAATATTCTTCATGATGCTCTCTTTATGTTTCAATTCTTATCTTTTATGTGAGCATCGTTGAAATCATCATGCCTAGCTAGGGGCATTAAACGATAGCGCTTGTTGGGAGGCAACCCAAATTTATTTTTGTCCCTTGCTTTTTGTTCCTGTTTAGTATTACATAATCCATCTAGCCTCTGTTTGGATGTGGTTTTATGCTTTTAATTAGTGTTTGTGCCAAGTAGAACCGTTGGGAAGACTTGGGGAAAGTCTTTGCGATCATGCTGTAAAAAACAGAAACTTTAGCGCTCACGAGAATTGCTGCCATTTTTATTTGGAGAGTGCTATTTAGTTAATTCTTTTGCAGATGATTAATAGATAAATTCCTCAGGTCCAGCAATTTATTTTAGAATTTTTGGGGTTCCAGAAGTATACGTTTGATCCAGATTACTACAGACTGTTCTGTTTTTGACAGATTCTGCTTTTCGTGTGTTGTTTGCTTATTTTGATGAATCTATGGCTAGTAAAATAGTTTATAAACCATAGAGAAGTTGGAATACAGTAGGTTTAACACCATATCTTCAAGAAGAGCCTAGCATCGAGCTTTTCAAGGAATTCTTCTATCTGAACCGCCGAAATGAATTCACAAACGGGCCCAGCTTAGAACTTGGTGGAATCTCAATTCAACGCAGAAGAGACGCCATTTTCCCTCAAGCAGTTCTACCGAGTCACCCCAAGGACTGGAACCAGACATGTTCTATTGTAAAGATATCTCGCCGGCTGATGAAAATCCATTGCCGGGTTACCGTGCTGAACGTCTTGATCCAAAACATCAACTCCCCGAGAAACTTGTTGGGGAATGTAGTAGAATTTTAAAATTTTCTATGCATCACCAAGATCAATCTATGGATTCATCTAGCAACGAGGGAAAGGGGAGTGCGTCTACATACCCTTGTAGATCACGAGCGGAAGCGTTCAAGAGAACGGGGTTGATGGAGTCGTACTCGTCGTGATCCAAATCATCGATGACCAAGTGTCGAACGGACGGCACCTCCGCATTCAACACACGTACGGTTGGGGAGACGTCTCCTCCTTCTTGATCCGGCAAGGGGAAGGAGAGGTTGATGGAGATCCAGCAGCACGACGGCGT
>NC_041390.1:5227891-5234870 GCF_002162155.2 Triticum dicoccoides | reverse complement strand
TATATATAGGGCCCCTAGGGGGGGTGTCGGCCCTGGGAGATGGGATTTCCAAGGGGGGCGGCGGCCAAGGGGAACTTGCCCCCCAAGCCAAGTGGGGCGCCCCCCCACCCCTAGGGTTTCCAACCCTAGGCGCAGGGGGAGGCCCATGGGGGGGCACCAGCCCACCAGGGGCTGGTCCCGGTCCCACTTCAGCCCATGGGGCCCTCCGGGATAGGTGGCCCCACCGATGGACCCCCGGGACCCTTTCGGTGGTCCTGGTACAATACCGATTACCCCTGAAACCTTCCCGATGGCCAAAACTGGACTTCCTATATATAAATCTTCACCTCCGGACCATTCCGGAACTCCTCGTGACATCCGGGATCTCATCCAGGACTCCGAACAACTTTCGGGTTACCGCATACTAATATCTCTACAACCCTAGCGTCACCGAACCTTAAGTATGTAGACCCTACGGGTTCGGGAGACATGCAGACATGACCGAGACGACTCTCCGGTCAATAACCAAAAGCGGGATCTGGATACCCATGTTGGCTCCCACATGTTCCACAATGATCTCATCGGATGAACCACGATGTCAAGGATTCAATCAATCCCGTATCCAATTCCCTTTGTCATTCGGCACGTTACTTTCCCGAGATTCGGTCGTCGGTATCCCAATACCTTGTTCAATCTCATTACCGGCAAGTCACTTTACTCGTTCCGTAACACATCATCCCGTGACCAACTATTTAGTCACACTGAGCTCATTATGACGACGCATTACCGAGTGGGCCCGGAGATACCTCTCTGTCATACGGAGTGACAAATCCCAGCCTCGATTCATGCCAACCCAACAGACACTTTCGGAGATACCTGTAGTGTACCTTTATAGCCACCCAGTTATGTTGTGACGTTTGGCACACCCAAAGCACTCCTACGTTATCCGGGAGTTGCACAATCTCATGGTCTAAGGAAATGATACTTGACACTTAGAAAAGCTCTAGCAAACGAACTACACGATCTTGTCCTATGCTTAGGATTGGGTCTTGTCCATCACATCATTCTCCTAATGATGTGATCCCGTTATCAATGACATCCAATGTCCATGGTCAGGAAACCGTAACCATCTATTGATCAACGAGCTAGTCAACTAGAGGCTTACTAGGGACATGTTGTGGTCTATATATTCACACATGTATTACGATTTCCGGATAACACAATTATAGCAATAGACAATTATCATGGACAAGGAAATATAATAATATCCATTTTATTATTGCCTCTAGGGCATATTTCCAACAGTCTCCCACTTGCAGTAGAGTCAATAATCTAGTTACATTGTGATGAATCGAACACCCATAGAGTTCTGGTGTTGATCTTGTTTTGCTCGAGGGAGAGGTTTAGTCAACGGATCTGCGACATTTAGGTCCGTATGCACTTTACAAATATCGTTTCCATTTTGAACATTTTCAGGAATGGAGTTGAAGCGACGCTTGATATGGTTGGTCTTCCTGTGAAACCTGGGCTCCTTGGCAAGGGCAATAGCTCCAGTGTTGTCACAGAAGAGAGTCATCGGGCCCGACGCATTGGGAATAACTCCTAGGTCGGTAATGAACTCCTTCACCCATATTGCTTCTTGTGCTGCCTCTGAGGCTGCCATGTACTCCGCTTCACATGTAGATTCCGCCATGACGCTTTGCTTGCAACTGCACCAGCTGCCTGCCCCACCATTCAAAATATACACGTATCCGGTTTGTGACTTGGAGTCATCCAGATCTGTGTCGAAGCTAGCATCGACGTAACCCTTTACGACGAGCTCTTCGTCACCTCCATAAACGAGAAACATATCCTTAGTCCTTTTCAAGTACTTCGGGATATTCTTGACCATTGTCCAGTGTTCCATGCCGGGATTACTTTGGTACCTTCCTACCAAACTTACGGCAAGGTTTACATCAGGTCTGGTACACAGCATAGCATACATGATAGACCCTATGGCCAAGGCATAGGGGACGACACTCATCTTTTCTCTATCTTCTGCCGTGGTCGGGCATTGAGCCGTGCTCAATCTCGTACCTTGCAACACAGGCAAGAACCCCTTCTTTGACTGATCCATATTGAACTTCTTCAATATCTTGTCAAGGTACGTACTCTGTGAAAGACCAATGAGGCGTCTCGATCTATCTCTATAGATCTTGATGCCTAATATGTAAGCAGCTTCTCCAAGATCCTTCATTGAAAAACACTTGTTCAAGTAGGCCTTTATGCTTTCCAAGAATTCTATAGCATTTCCCATCAATAGTATGTCATCCACATACAATATGAGAAATGCTACAGAGCTCCCACTCACTTTCTTGTAAACGCAGGCTTCTCCATAAGTCTGCGTAAACCCAAACGCTTTGATCATCTCATCAAAACGAATGTTCCAACTCTGAGATGCTTACACCAGCCCATAGATCGAGCATTGGAGCTTGCACACCTTGTCAGCATTCTTAGGATCGACAAAACCTTCCGGCTGCATCATATACAATTCTTCCTTAAGGAAACCATTAAGGAATGCCGTTTTGACGTCCATTTGCCATATCCCATAATCATAGAATGCGGCGATTGATAACATGATTCGAACAGACTTCAGATTCGCTACGGGTGAGAAAGTCTCATCGTAGTCAACCCCTTGAACTTGTCGATAACCCTTAGCGATAAGCCGAGCTTTATAGATGGTCACATTACCATCCGCGTCTGTCTTCTTCTTGATCCATTTATTTTCTATGGCTCGCCGATCATCAGGCAAGTCAGTCAAAGTCCATACTTTGTTTTCATACATGGATCCTATCTTGGATTTCATGGCTTCCAGCCATTTGTCGAAGTCTGGGCCCGCCATCGCTTCTTCATAGTTCGAAGGTTCACCATTGTCTAACAACATGATTTCCAGGACAGGGTTGCGGTACCACTCTGGTGCGGAACGTGTCCTTGTGGACCTACGAAGTTCAGTAGCAACTTGATCTGAAGTTTCATGATCATCATCATTAACTTCCTCTCTAGTCGGTGCAGGCACCTCAGGAACATTTTCTTGAGCTGCACCACTCTTCGGTTCAAGAGGCAATACTTCATCAAGTTCTACTTTCCTCCCACTTACTTCTTTCGAGAGAAACTCTTTCTCTAGAAAGGATCCATTCTTGGCAACAAAGATCTTGCCTTCAGATCTGAGGTAGAAGGTATACCCAATAGTTTCTTTAGGGTATCCTATGAAGACGCATTTTTCCGATTTGGGTTCGAGCTTTTCAGGTTGAAGTTTCTTCACATAAGCATCGCGTCCCCAAACTTTTAGAAACAACAGCTTAGGTTTCTTCCCAAACCATAATTCATACGGTGTCGTCTCAACAGATTTCGACGGAGCCCTATTTAAAGTGAATGCGGTAGTCTCTAAAGCATAGCCCCAAAATGACAGCGGTAGATCGGTAAGAGACATCATAGATCGCACCATATCCAATAGAGTGCGATTACAATGTTCGGACACACCATTACGCTGAGGTGTTCCAGGCGGTGTGAGTTGTGAAACTATTCCACATTTCCTTAAGTGCGTGCCAAATTCGTGACTCAAGTATTCTCCCCCATGATCTGATCGCAAGAACTTGATTTTCCTGTCACGTTGATTCTCAACCTCACTCTGAAATTCCTTGAACTTTTCAAAGGTCTCAGACTTGTGTTTCATTAAGTAGACATACCCATATCTACTCAAGTCATCAGTGAGGGTGAGAACATAACGATAGCCACCACGAGCCTCAACACTCATTGCACCGCACACATCAGTATGTATGATTTCCAACAAGTTGGTTGCTCGCTCCATTGTTCTGGAGAACGGAGTCTTGGTCATTTTGCCCATGAGGCATGGTTCACACGTGTCAAATGATTCATAATCAAGAGACTCCAAAAGTCCATATGCATGGAGTTTCTTCATGCGTTTGACACCAATGTGACCAAGGCGGCAGTGCCACACGTATGTGGGACTATCATTATCAACCTTACATCTTTTGGTATTCACACTATGAATATGTGTAACATTACGTTCGAGATTAAATAAGAATAAACCATTGACCAGCGGGGCATGGCCATAAAACATATCTCTCATATAAATAGAACAACCATTATTCTCGGATTTAAATGAGTAGCCATCTCGTATTAAACGAGATCCTGATACAATGTTCATGCTCAAAGCTGGGACTAAATAACAATTATTGAGGTTTAAAACTTATCCCGTAGGTAAATGAAGAGGTAGCGTGCCGACGGCGATCACATCGACCTTGGAACCATTCCCGACGCGCATCGTCACCTCGTCCTTCGCCAGTCTCCGCTTATTCCGCAGCTCCTGTTTTGAGTTACAAATATGAGCAACCGCACCAGTATCAAATACCCAGGAGCTACTACGAGTACTGGTAAGGTACACATCAATAACATGTATATCACATATACCTTTGGTGTTGCCGGCCTTCTTGTCCGCTAAGTACTTGGGGCAGTTCCGCTTCCAGTGACCACTTCCCTTGCAATAAAAACACTCAGTCTCAGGCTTGGGTCCATTCTTTGGCTTCTTCCCGGCAGCTTGCTTACCGGACGCGGCAACTCCCTTGCCGTCCTTCTTGAAGTTCTTTTTACCCTTGCCTTTCTTGAACTTAGTGGTTTTATTCACCATCAACACTTGATGTTCCTTTTTGATTTCCACCTCCGCTGATTTCAGCATCGAATATACCTCAGGAATGGTCTTTTCCATCCCCTGCATATTGAAGTTCATCACAAAGCTCTTGTAGCTAGGTGGGAGCGACTGAAGGATTCTGTCAACGACCGCATAATCCGGGAGATTAACTCCCAGCTGAGACAAGCGGTTGTGCAACCCAGACATTTTGAGTATGTGCTCGCTGACGGAACTATTCTCCTCCATCTTACAACTGTAGAACTTGTCGGAGACTTCATATCTCTCGACCCGGGCATGAGCTTGGAAAACCATTTTCAGCTCTTGGAACATCTCATATGCTCCGTGTTTCTCAAAACGCTTCTGGAGCCCCAGTTCTAAGCTGTAAAGCATGCCGCACTGAACCAGGGAGTAATCATCAACACGGGACTGCCAAGCGTTCATAACGTCTTGGTTTGCTGGGGGTAGTGCTTCACCTAGCGGTGCTTCAAGGACATATGCTTTCTTGGCAACTATGAGGATGATCCTCAAGTTTCAGACCCAGTCCGTATAGTTGCTACCATCATCTTTCAGCTTGGTTTTCTCTAGGAACGTGTTGAGGTTGAGGACAACATTAGCGTGGGCCATTTGATCTACAAGACATATTGTAAAGATTTTAGACTAAGTTCATGATAATTAGTTCATCTAATCAAATTATTCAATGAACTCCCACTCAGATAGACATCCCTCTAGTCATCTAAGTGATACATGATCTGATTCAACTAGGCCGTGTCCGATCATCATGTGAGACGGACTAGTCATCATCGGTGAACATCTTCATGTTGATCGTATCTTCTATACGACTCATGTTTGACCTTTCGGTCTTCCGTGTTCCGAGGCCATGTCTGTACATGCTAGGCTCGTCAAGTCAACCTAAGTGTATTGTGTGTGTAAATCTGGCTTACACCCGTTGTATGCAAACGTTAGAACCTATCACACCCAATCATCACGTGGTGCTTCGGAACAACGGACCTTAGCAACGGTGCACAGTTAGGGGGAACACTTTCTTGAAATTATTGTGAGGGATCATCTTATTTACTACCGTCGTTCTGAGCAAATAAGAAGCAAAAACATGATAAACATCACATGCAATCAAATAGTGACATGATATGGCCAATATCATTTGCTCCTTTTGATCTCCATCTTCGGGGCGCCATGATCATCATCGTCACCGGCATGACACCATGATCTCCATCATCGTGTCTTCATGAAGTTGTCTCGTCATCTATTACTTCTACTACTATGGCTAACGGTTTAGCAATAAAGTAAAGTAATTACATGACATTTATGTTGACACGCAGGTCATAAATAAATTAAGACAACTCCTATGGCTCCTGCCGGTTGTCATACTCATCGACATGCAAGTCATGATTCCTATTACAAGAACATGATCAATCTCATACATCACATATATCATTCATCACATCCTTTTGGCCATATCACATCACATGGCACATGCTGCAAAAACAAGTTAGACATTCTCTAATTGTTGTTGCAAGTTTTTACGTGGCTGCTATAGGTTTCTAGCAAGAACGTTTCTTACCTATGCCAAAACCACAACATGATATGCCAATTTCTATTTACCCTTCATAAGGACCCTTTTCATCGAATCTGATCTGACTAAAGTGGGAGAGACAGACACCCGCTAGCCACCTTATGCAACTAGTGCATGTCAGTCGGTGGAACCAGTCTCACGTAAGCGTACGTGTAAGGTCGGTCCGGGCCGCTTCATCCCACGATGCCGCCAAATCAAGATAAGACTAGTAACGGCAAGTAAATTGACAAAATCAACGCCCACAACAACTTGTGTTCTACTCATGCATAGAAACTACGCATAGACCTAGCTCATGATGCCATTGTTGGGGAACGTAGCAGAATTTTAAAATTTTCTACGCATCACCAAGATCAATCTATGGAGTCATCTAGCAACGAGGGGAAGGGGAGTGCATCTACATACCCTTGTAGATTGCGAGCGGAAGCGTTCAAGAGAACGGGGTTGATGGAGTTGTACTCGTCGTGATCCAAATCACCGATGACCAAGTGTCGAACGGACGGCACCTCCGCGTTCAACACACGTACGGTTGGAAAGACGTCTCCTCCTTCTTGATCCAGCAAGGGGAAGGAGAGGTTGATGGAGATCCAGCAGCACGACGGCGTGGTGGTGGAAGCAGCGGTGATCTCGGCAGGGCTTCGCCAAGCTCCAACGAGAGAGAGAGAGAGAGAGAGAGAGAGAGAGAGGTGTTACGAGGGGAGAGGGAGGGGCTAGGGACTTGGTGC